>NC_073258.2:40038106-40341136 GCF_029289425.2 Pan paniscus | reverse complement strand
TTCTTTAATGCATATTCCAGATGCTCTTGATAAACATTAAAGACAGCAAAGTGCCCTGAAGAAAGAGAAATACTAGTTGATATTAGGCAAATAGTATTATAGCATTTAATCATAGTCATTTCAAAATAATGGGGAAATATTCTATTATAAATACATGCTTTGAACTGATATAACTGATTTTCTACACAACATATTTATTAAGATGAACATTTATTTGAATATATATTGTATTATATACATATTTTGAAACAACTAGTAGACAGGCATTTTTAAATGTTAATCTTATCTCCTCACATATCAATATCTACACCAAGAGACTTACCCACCTATAGAACTTGGAAATCTATCTGCTGGAAGATTCCCTAATTGCAGGCACATGCAGGTAAAAGAGCATTCTAAATTAAACAGTTGTTAATCCAAAGAGGACTTCCAATAATTTTTTGGCAAACAATCTCTATGTTTATGTGTTTGGAAACATATTTGAAAGTAAATTACTTCTTAATTGGACATATTTTATTAGAAATTGGGCAAAGCAGCAAAGTTAATGACACATTGAAATGTAACTCCCCAAGTCCTTTTAGAGAGTTCATTTAATATTTTGCAAAAGGAAAAGAGAAACTTGTTTATCTAATTAAGAAAGGTAGCATCTTATCAGAGTCAGGGAACTCTGAGATAATTGACATGCCAAGAGTTACTAAAATGATTAATTTTGTTCATTGTTTTCTATAGTATATCCACATATTTAAACATCTGCTAATAAGTGCAGGAAGGAATAACTGTGTGAGTTTTTCACAATGATAAATCCAGGTTGTAACCACATGGTCTGAGACTCTTACAGTCATTTTCATTCTTTTTTATCTTGTAGCAATATTTTGTTAAGAGTCTCAGTAAAGCCTAGGATTGAAGGTTTCATTTCACTAGAGTTAGAAGCAGGTGGAATTATTCCAATAGAGTGGGAAAGAAGACATCCATGCCAACAAATTCATCAAGGTTTATTTTTCATTTCTTCCATAGTCTTTCTGCTGAAATATGGTCTGGCTGCTTTGCTGTATCATGGGGGAAAGCAATAGCACAACATAATTCAAAATAAACAGTTTCACAATCTCACATACATAAAGGACAGAAAAATATATCTTTGGGGTTGTTTGCTCTTCTAAATAACATTCATTAGTTTGCATTTATTGATAAAAGCTGCCTATTAGGTATATCAATCGATGTGTTCCCTGTTAATATTTACTGAAAACCATAATCAACCTTGGGGTTGGTCTTCATCTCTATTAAGTTTTTGTAACTTAATCTGTATTTTATTTTTCTTAAATACAGAAAATGGGAGTTCGGTCTCTAGAGTCCCTTCCAGTTCTAACATGCTAAGACTCTATATAAATTTTTCTTTAATTTTACTTAAATACCAAATTCTAATAGATGAATCCATCAGAATCTGGCAGGTTATTGTTAATTCTATACCATTATACTTTTGGATTAAGTAATATCAAAAACCTCTTTAAAAAGTATTATTATTCTTAATCGTGGTAATATGCACATATCATAAAATTTACCCTCTTAACCATGATTAAGTATACAGTTTAGTAGTGATACAATGATAGAGGGAGGAGGCAGAGATACTCTATGCAGACAGGGGTGGGTCCCTGGCAAAACCCCACCTTCCAGCCAAAAGCCTGAAACCCATGGCCCAAAGTGAGAACTTCTGTCTTTTTCTGCTTGAATGTTGCCTTTTCCTAAACTACCCATGGCCCACCTTGTCCCCCATCTTGTGCCTATAAAGACCGCAGCAGAGAGAAAAAGCAGTTGGATGTCAGGAAGACGTGGCTGGATGTCAGGGAGAGGCAACTTGACTTTGGAAGAGAGAGGCAGAGAGAGAGCTTGACTTCAGGGGAGAGCGAACTGCCCTTCCCATCCCCTTTCTAACTCCCCTCTCTGCTAAGAGCTGCTTTCCTTATTCAATAAAATTCTCAGTATTCACCATCCTTCAATTCATCTGTGTGATCTCATTCCTCTTGGGCACTGGACAGGAGTTTGAAATGCACTGGGTGCAGGTACCCTAAAAGGCTGTCACACTGGCTCTTTGCCCTCACTGGAAGAAAACAGCCGCCCCACATGACGAGGCAAAGGGCTTATTGAGCTATTAACACTTAAGTCATCCGTGGACAGCAGAGCTGAAAGAGCATTGTAGCATGCTCTCTGGGGCTTCGGGGATCACAGGCAGTCAGTCCTACCTGGACGCTGCAGGGCCCCTGTGGAGTTCGCTCCTGCCAGTGCCCAAAAGAGACTGGCTGGATCTCATACTCACTTGCCTATGCGCTCCCTCCTACAAGGGGTTGAGAGTGGTGAGCAGAGTAAATAGAGTTTGTTCCTGCCAATGCCCAAAGAGCTTTCTCCGGTTCCTGTACTTGTTTGCTCGTATGTTCCCTCCTGCGAGAAATAGACAGGGGTGGGCTGAGTAAACAAGGCACCCCTGCACCTCTGTTACGAGTCCCATGAAGGGGTCAAGAAAAAATCCTGCATCATCAGTGTTAATGTATTTACATGTCATGCAACCAATCTCCATAATGTTTTATTTAACAAAACTGAAATTCTACATCCGGTAAGCAACAACTCTCCATTTCCTGCACCCACTCTCATCGCTTGAAACTCCCATTCTACTGTTCGTTTCAATGAATTTGACTACTTTAGTAACCTCATATAAGTGAAATTACACAAGATTTGTATTTTATGACTGGTCTCTCTCACTTAACATTTGATACAGGATATTAGATCCCATAGTGCAGATGTACTACATTGCCTACATTTTATATCTTTTGAACAGTGATTGAATTATCTACTAATGAATTAAACAAACAAATAAAAACCACCCTGAGCTTAGTGGCATACAACAACAGTGGCTTGTTATTATTATTTAACCCTGAAAATAATGAAGTGTCATTTTTGAATCATTCTATTCATTAGACGCTAGGCATTGAAAATTGTAAGAGGAGAGGAATTAGACTCCCATATGCAAGAGGAAAGGAATTAGACCAACATTCAAATATGTTTTAAAACCACCATAAACAGCGTCACAAAGGTAACATGCATATATTTCATTGTCTTCACATATATTTCTATTCTCCTAATTGCATTTTTAGATGTGTACAACTTATAAACATTTGTCTGATATTTTGATAATGGTCATTAAAGAATACTAAAATAGAAAACTCTCGCACAGAATGTTGCTAGATGGCAAAAGCTCAAAGTGAAAAAAATAGCAATAATCTTCCCCGGTACACACCTCTGATTTGGAAGACGAGGGCCTTTCATAGGCTGACCCTTGCCTGATAACCATGGATTCTTATGATAGCAGGAGGGTAGGATGACGATATACCACAATTCTATAAAACACGTGACAACTAGGTGGAAGATGGTTGTGTCTTATTGCGTTTTGCCCAAGTACTGCTACATCAGACAAATATCCTAAGAACACGTGATTTTGTATTTTATACTTCTAAGGATTACGGGCTTTGGAAGAGCTTCTAGATATCTAAATTTTTAGCATTAATTAACTCACCATTTAGATTTTTTAGGAAAATAAAAACCTCTTGAGCATTTAGCAAAAATGCTGAAGTGTAGAACCCATAGTGCAAAGATACTGTATTGCTCATGATATAAAGTAATTTCAAGCAAGTTAAGGCACTACCTAATAGCAAATTTGCAAACCACTTATTTGAATAGGTAATTTCTTTCATAATAATTTCTTTTCTCTAAAATATTTGCAAATAATTAAGAAAGCATATTTTCTTTCTTAATAGATTTTTTTTATTATTGGAGTTATACAACTTAATTAAGAATCACTTATTCATAAATAATATACCAGTAAAAACTAGCCTGTGTTCTTTATTATTGATATCATCTATAGATTAAACATTTATTTATAAATATATGCACATATATTGATATATATATGTATGTGTGTGAAAAATATATATATTCACCATATGATGTGGAAGAACAAGGAATTTTTACATATTAACTAATGAATGAAGCATTTTCATTTTCATAGATAATTCATAAAACCACTGTGAATTATAAAAGTAAATTAAAACTTAATATCCATCTAAATAACTTGTATAATATTAAGTAAGATTTAAATGGCTTTAAAATTGTGATTGCTGAGGACCCTTTTTTCATACTTTGGATAGCATAAATTTGGTATTCTGAATGTAGAGGCAACACTTAAATGAAATTTGAATCACAGATTAAAGTCATAATTATAGCATCTAATTGCAAGAAATCAAGGTATAAAGAATAAGAGATCAGTCAAATAAGGAGTAACATGTGCTGGGAATCTCCGTGGTGCTAGGAACAGATGTATGTTACCTTCATTTTTCAGTTGGGGAAACTAGATTTGGACCTTATAAAACTTAAGTTGTTTATTCAGTTACACAAGATTCAAACACATGTTTGTTCAAGACCAATGTTTCACTAAATTTATCTACCTATGTTTTTAAATGAAATTGTGTGTAAGATCCTCATTTTGCTTTTTATTTTAAAGCTGGAGCCATATTCCTGTAGCTATCCTAAACCTTCTCTGATGACCATTGGCTTGATATTGAACATTTCTCGCCTCCCTGCAGCAATATTTACTTTACCTTTACACTGATGTTAACTGGACCCTCCACTCCTGATCACAACTCCTCTCCCAGTTTAGCCAAATTTAAGGCTGCTTTTGGTGATAGTGAGTCACTTTAACAAGTTGCTTAGAATCACTTGGTGCAATTATTTAAAGGGAGGCAGAGTGATACAAAGGAAGTGATATAGAGAATACAAAATGTCTATGCCTATCACATCATATCACTTAGTAAAAGTTAATGCATATTATTATCAATATTGTACTTGCATCTTATTTAGCAATTAGCTTATAGACATAATTAGAGCATTTTCAAAGCTAATGTTTGTTTTTTTAACTGTTAAGAATATTACCATGAGAATTCTAAGTGCTTTATCAATCCAGAGAGGCTGTGATTAAAAGGGTATTCAAAATGAAAGAATTCTTAAAATGCCCAGTAATTTATTACTCAATATGCAAACTTAATGTGAGATTAGTTCATGAAAGCAAAAATAATTTATGAGAGGATTTGATATTTCAAAAGTAAGCCTTAAAAATATCAAAAATTATTTCTCATGTAGATGTACTCAGAATGTACTAAAGGATATTCTTCCTCCAAAAAAGACAAAACGCTAAGGAATATAAATTAGCATGGCCCAAAACCAAGACATCCCTTAGAGTAAAGGACTATTTTCTAGAATAGAGGCTAAACAGAGTCTCAACAATGTGGCAGAATGAAAGGTCTAGAAATTGGTCAGAAAAACCTAGAAAAGATATCTCTGTTGGGGGAGGTTATTTAAATGTATAATATAATATTCTAACAGACTTGACAGTGTAGAAAATGTGTTGATCTGCATTTAACAGAGCTCTATAAGATTCACACAGCAGAGCTCAATGTACACATTTTGTGTTAATAAACTATCTTAATTCCTTTCTTTCTTCTTTTCTTCCTTTTATTTTATCCCTCTCTGTTTCACCCCTTCCCTTGTTCTCTTTATTTCTTTTTTAATATTTTGATTTACACTGTAAAGAAAAACTAAAAATATTGTAAATTCAAAACTAATCCAGATAAACAACCAAAAATATGTATACCTGCTTGATTAACAGAATATGTACATTATAGCTGCACAATATTTCTTTATACTACTGAAACATTACTTTCTGTGATTCACCATAATTTTCTTTATTTTACTAAATTGCTTTATGTAGATATCTTAATGACTCATATTTTCCCCATGCAATTTACTATATTTAAGTCATACGAGGCTTTGAAGTTTTGAGTACGTCACCAAATATAATTTTAGCTAGAATGTTTTGTTTTCCTGTTTGGTTAATCACATCTTATATTTAACAATGTAACCGAGAGAATTGTTTACTATGGTTTAAACAGTATTTATTCTACTTTTATTGGCATCAGGCACTTAAAGTTTTGGCATCTTATTTCTCATTATTTAGATATGCCATATCATATATAGATTTAATTCTTAGGATATATGATCCATTTATGTTATTTCAATATGGATTCATCCTTCTTCATTTTGCTCAAACCTATTCCAGCCTTTTTTGTGCAGCCTCCTGCATTGGCCCATTGCCCAAATTATTTCATTTCTGTGTCTTGATCTTAGTGCATATTATTTCAATTCACTTATGATACTACAACATCATTTTATATTATCTTTCACTTCATTTTGGTCATTATGGTTTACATTTTATCATCTCAAATCCAAGTCATATCATTTTTGAAGCAAGCACTTGTCATTGTGTGTCCAATTATAATTGTCTTCTTTTATTTCCTGTTATCTTGAATTCAATTACCCTTGTTATTCATTTCCCATCATTTTATTGTTTTCAATTTGATTTTCTAAGGCCCTGGTTCTGCTAATATTACTTTACAATATTTTTTTTCCTGATTTTATTTACTTGATTTTCATTTATGATTGTTTAGTTCTTATCTATACATATGAAAACTTCATCTTATGCCTTTTTGTATTTATTTATCATTGTTTTGATTTAAGCAATGTTTTTAAAGATATAGTATTTTTTTGAGACAGAGTTTTGTTATTTCACCCAGGCTGGAGTGCAGTGGTGCAGTCTCAGCTCACCATAGCCTTGACCTCCTGGGTTCAAGCAATCCTCCCACCTGAGCCTCCCAAGTAGCTGGGACTATAGATGTGCGCCACCATGCAAGGCTAATTTTTGTATTTTTAGTAGAGATGGGGTTTCACCATATTGCCCAGGCTGGTCTCAAACTCCTAAGCACAAGCAATCCACCTGCCTCAGCCTCCCTAAGTGCTGGGATTACAGGTGTGTGCCACTGTGCCTGGTCTAAAGATTTACTGTTAACCTCACTAACTTTTTCACAATTTGAATAAATTGTACTTGCTAAATTCATCTAACATTATTTTAATAATAAATTATATCATCACAAGATTTGCATATTCTTCCTTTTTATTCATATTTTTGAGTTAATTTTACTCTATTCATGTTCTGTTTGAACTTGTATATTTAGCTAAATATCACACCAGTTAATTGTTGGTAAAGATGTTATAATTTCAATATAATTCTAAATTTTCTTTTACTTTATGAAAGAAGTTTAATAGTGATTTTAAATTCACTTTTAAGTCTCTCAATTTTAATCAGGAAAGTGAAAAGATAGAATTATACTTTATTATTGATAGTAGAAAATTTTAATTATACCTGAGTTTCAAAGAAGTATACCTTATACTGACTGTGTGCCTCAGAAACCAGAGGCAAAGTGTTAGATGTGTGTAATGATTAAAATATTAAGCAAGATTTCTAATATGGTTTTGCTCTATGTCCCCACCCAAATCTCATGTTGAATTGTAATCCCCACATGTCAGGGGAGGGACCTAGTGGGAAGTTGTTGGATCATGAAAGTAGGTTTCCCACATGCTGTTCTCATGATAGTGAGTGAGTTTTTATGAGAGCTGATGGTTTAAACCTCTTTTCTTCATAAATTACCCAGTCTCAGGTAGTGTATTAGTTTGTTCTCACACTGCTATAAAGATACTCCCGGAGACTGGGTAATTTATAAAGAAGAGGTTTAATTGACTTACAGTTCTGTGTGGCTGGGTAGGCCTCAGGAAACTTACAGTCATGGCAGAAGGTCAATGGGAATCAAGGCTTGTCTTATGTACATGGTGGCAGGAGAGAGGGAGAGTGTAAAGGAAACTGCCACTTTTAAAACCGTCAGATCTCATGAGAACTTTCTCACTATCATGAGAACAGCATGGGAGGAAAAGCCTCCATGATCCAATCACCTCCCACCATGTCCCTCCCTCAACACATGAGGATTAAAACTTGATATAAGATGTGGTTGGGACACAAAGCCAAACCGTATCATTCTGCCCTGGCGCCTCCCAAATCTCACGTTTTTCTCACATTTCAAAACCAATCATGCCTTCTCAACAGTCCCCCAAAGACTTAACTCATTCCAGCATTAACCCAAAAGTCAAAGTCCATAGTCTCATCTGAGACAAAGCAATTTCTTTCTGCCTGTGAGCCTGAGCAAGTGAGTTACTTCGAAGATACAATGGGGATACAGGCATTGGGTAAATGTTCCCATCCCAAATGGGAGAAATTGGCCAAAACAAAGGGGCCACATTCCCCACACAAGTCTGAAACCAGGGTTAAATTTTGAGATTAAATCTTAAAGCTCCAAAATGATCTTTAACTCCATGTCTCACATCTAGGTCACGCTGATGCAAGAGGTGGGCTCACATGGCCTTGGGCAACTCCATTCCTATGGCTTTGCAGGGTACAGCCCCCCTCCCAGCTGCTTTCAGAGGTTGGCGTTGAGTGCATGCAGCTTCTCCAGGTGCATGGTGCTGTCAGTGGATCTACCTTTCTGGGGTCTGGAGAAGCTCTTCTCACAGCTTCACTAGGCAGTGCCCTAGTGTGTCTGGAATTTATTCCTTCTAGTGGATTCTTGGTCTTGCTGACTTCAAGAATGAAGCCACAGACGCTTGTGGTGAGTGTTACAGTTCTTAAAGATGGTGTGTACAGAGTTTGTTCTGTCAGATGTTAAGAGGCATCTGGAGTTTCTTCTCTGCATTAATGAAATTCAATACTGTTGAGTGACTTTGACAAATACAAGCAAACCAAAATCTCTGGAAAAAAACTAAAGATGTCTGTAATGCTTAATAAGAAGATCCAGGGCTGAAATTTTACATTTAGAAGCTCTATCTTTTGTATAAACGTTGGTTCTTGGTCTCGCTGACTTCAAGAATGAAGCCGCGGACCCTCGCGGTGAGTGTTACAGCTCTTAAAGATGGTGTGTCCGGAGTTTGTTCCTTCTGATGTTCAGATGTGTCTGGAGTTTCTTCCTTCCAGTGGGTTCGTGGTCTCGCTGACTTCAGGAATGAAGCCGCAGACCCTTGCGATGAGTGTTACAGCTCATAAAGGTAGTGCGGACCCAAAGAGTGAGCAGCAGCAAGATTTATTGTGAAGAGCTAAGGAGCAAAGCTTCCACAGCATGGAAGGGGACCCGAGTGGGTTGCCGCTGCTGGCTTGGGTGGCCAGCTTTTATTCCCTTATTTGGCTCCACCCACATCCTACTGGTTGGTCCATTTTAAAGATTGCTGATTGGTCCATTTTAAGAGTGCTGATTGGTCCATTTTACATAGTGCTGATTGGTGTGTTTTTACATAGTGCTGATTGGTGCATTTACAATCCTTTAGCTAGACACAGAGCAATGATTGATGCATTTACAATCCTTTAGCTAGACAGAAAAGTTCTCCAAGTCTCCACCCGACATAGAAGCCCAGCTGGCTTCACCTTTCAATCCCCCCTCTAAACAGGACACCCCAACTGCTGTTGGGAATTGGGTGATGACCACTCTAGCTACTTCCTGCTGGATAGGGATGATGAAGGGGCCCTGCAGTTGTAGTGTCCTCCAGAGGGGAACTCTTTAGGCCAGTGAAAGGGCCAGTGGGTCAGTCCAGGGGTCCTCAGTAGAAGTTGTTAGTTAAGCTCATTTGAGGTTCCGTTTGTAAAACCATCTGTAGCTTACTGGCCTTGATCCTAGAGGAAAGAAATTTGACAAGGAGGTTAAAAATACAGGGCCCAAAGGTGAGTAATAGCAAGATGGCTGCCACAGGACCTAGAAAGGGTAGAAGCCATGTTGCCAAACTCCAGAGATTGGTATAAGAGTTTGAAAGGCGTCTGATTTCAGAAGCCTTTTCCTGTAAATGCTGGGCAGCATCTCATACTATCCCTGACTGGTTAGTGTAAAAACAACACTCTTCCCCTAAGAAGGTGCAGAGTCCTCCTTTCTCAGCAGTGAGGAGGTTTAGGCCTTGGCAGTTTTGGACAGTCACTGCTGCCAAAGAGTCTATTTGGGATTGTAGTGTAAGGATAGATTTTGTTATTTCTTGCAAACAGTTTGAGAAATCCTTTGAGAGTGTGTGGTAGTAGGATAATGAAGTAGATAAACTGGCTATTCCAGTTCCTGTAGCAGTAGCCATTCCTAACCCTATAAGTAGGGGTATTAGTTATACGGCTCTGTGCTGATGGACTTAAGCTTTGAGGGCTACTGATAGGGTCTGATTTCCTCAAGATTAGAAGTTAGAATAATACATGTTATACTGTTAACTTTTAGCAAACTTTACTTTCATTGAAAACCTTGTACGTTTGGGATTTTAATTATTCTTTGCTATTAATAAGACCTTGTTCAGTTCATATTAACTTAGAATTGGTATAGATGGCTCCTTCCTGATTCTGTAAGTACTTTAAGGTTTGGCTGAGTGCAAACAGCTTGCAAGTTTGAGCAGACCTCTTATCAGGCAATTTTCCTAACTCTGCTTCTACAAGAGTTTCCTTATCACCTACTCAATACCCATTGTGTCTTTTTTCCTTAATTGCCAGGAGGAACCATCTATCGTCCTGTCCTGAAGGGAGTTCCTCCTAGGTCTGGTCGGATCTTTGTATGGTAATTAAGATTTAGATCCCCTGTTAGGAAACCGGCTGGGTTAAGGATTTTTGATAGGAAGGCTACGGGTTGTCAGTGGCCTCAGTGCTTTCAGGCTATGCCCTTGTTTACACTGACAACAGGTGGTATTGGAGTGTTACAGGGTCACAGAGAAGACCTTCAATTATCAATTACAGGTTTTAAATTTACCCTGGCTTTTAAAGGAATAGGGTGCACTGTTTTTTCTTTACTCCTTCCATCTCTCTTTCTTTCTCTTTGACTTCTTCTTTGTCGCTCTTTCTGACTCCTTCTTTGTCTGTCTCTTCCTCTCCCTGTCTCCTCTTTGTCTCTCTGTTTCTTCCTCTCTCTCCCTTTCTCTGACTTTCTGTCTCTCTCTTTCCTTTCTGCCGCCTCTGCCAGCTGCTTATGCTGCTCTTCTCCCCTCTCCTTCCCTTTTGATGGCTTCAGCAGTGTAAGACTGCCACCTCCTTGGGTTTTTGCACTGCATGCAATAACTCCATGGTTTCCTCATGATATTTAATAGGGTTTCCTCAGAGGTTAAGAACTCCCTTTCTTTCTATATTGCAGCATGGGCATGTAGGATTAGATAAGCATACTTACTATCTGTAGCAAAGTCTCCCAATTACAACTGAGGCGGTGGTAGAAATACCTGGTTACAGGCTGTCCCAGGATTCCTCAGATCGTAACAGACCTTGAGGACAGCTCTCTGGGACAGGAGATTGACACTGAGAAAGCCATGCCAGTGTCCAGGAGGAAATCAATTTCCTGGCCCTCAATGGTTAAATGTACCTGGGGCTTAGTGAGGATGATGATATGAGCTGGTCCTTGCCCCAGGCACCCTCAGTCCTGTTGTTGGATCATCTGGTTGGGTGCTTCTGGCCCAGACAACCTTTGCCCTCTGGGGCAGTGCACCTTCCAGTGATTGCCTCAGCATAGTGGACATGGGTGAGGGGGCAGCTTGTTTCTTCTTGGACAATCTTTTTTAAAGTGTCCTTGTAAACCACACTGATAACAAGCCCTACCGGGTGATTGGCCTGCTCCATTTTCTGTCCTCTCTGAACCACCAAGGTTTGTTTGTCTGAGGGCCAGGACTAAGGCTGCAGCCTTTCTCTGATCTCACTTTTCCATTTGGGCCTGTTCCTCTTGGTCCCTATTATAAAACACTAACGTTTCCAGGTTTAATAATGCCTCCAGATTTTGTTCAGGGCCCAGGGCTCACTTTTGGAAGTTTCTCCCAATATCTGTGGCTGATTGGGTAACAAACTTGTCTTTTCGGATCAACTGACCCTCAAGTGAGTCGGGTGACAAGGGAGTATATTTTCTTAAGGCCTCCCATAACTGCTCGAAGAAGGCAGAAGGATTATCTTCCTTTCCCTGAGTCATGGTGGACAACATTGAATAATTCATGGTCTTTTTCCTAATTCTCCTTAGCTCTTCTAGAACACAGGTCAACAGATGTTTGCGACTTCAGTCCCCATGATCTGAATTGAGGTCCCAGTGGGGATCCATAATGGGGACGGCTTGCTGACCAGTAGGGAATTTGTCCCCTTCTTCAGCTGTCATTCTATCATTTACTTGACTAAGATACCAGGTGTCTCCAAACTTTCAGGCTGCAACTAAAGCCGCATTCTTTTCATTAAAGGCCAGGGTTTGATCTAACAATAGCATGACATCTCTCCAAGTGAGATAGAAGGTTTGCCCTAGACCCTGTAGGATATCTATACACCTATCAGGATCATCTGAAAGCTTCCCCAGGTCTGCCTTGATCTGCTTTGAATCAGAGAGGGAGAAGGGGACATGTACCTGGGTTGAGCCAAATTCCCCTCCCCCTATAGGTTGAAGGGGACATAACCGATAGCCCGGGGGTTTTTATGGTCCTTTGGAGATTTCTTTGCTTGTTTCCTTCTGGGTGGGGGAGATTAGAGTAGGCTTATCATTAATAGGAAGGGAAGCTATAGGGAGGCTAGGATATGGAGGTAAGCTGAGAGGTCCTCCTGTGGGATGTAAATTGCAAGCTTTGCATAGTTGTGTTTTCTCCTTCAATGAAAAGAAACCTTGGACATAAGGTATTTCACTCCATTTGCCTTCCCTCTTACAGAAAAGGTCAAACTGCAGGATAGTATTGTAATTTATACTTCCCTCAGGTGGCCATTTTTCCCCATCAGAGAGAGAATATTGGGGCCGTAAGTGCAGAAAAAAGGAACCGCCCCTTTTTCAGGGTTTGCGGGTCAAATTGGTCCCAATGGCTTAGGATGCATTTCAAGGGTGAGCCTGTTGGTGTCTGAGTGTTTCCCATCTGAAAGACAAAACCACCTGGGGTTTTGGTTTGTTTGTTTCCCCCACTCCCCGCCCAAGAACCCACAATGGTCCATAGACCCTGCTGATCAGAATAGTTGCACTCACTGACACAGCAGCAGAAACACCTCTTCCCCAAGAACCTGCAGTGGTCCCTGGACCCTGCTGATCAGAATAGTTGCGCTCACTGAAGCAGCAGCAGAAACACTAGTTTTCCTCCTAGACTACAAGGAGGACCAAGGAAGGTCAGATTTAGTGGCCCTTACTGATGCATTCTCAAAAACCTGCACACTTGCCTGTCCTCCTAGACCACAAAAAGGACCGAGAAAAATTGGATTTAGTGGCCTTTACCGATGCATTCTCGAAAACCTGTTAGAGTCCTAAGCATTCTCCTGTTAGTATTGGGACTTTACCCCATCCTATAAAGATGTTATGCCCCAAAAATTAAGTAGAGGGCCATACCCTGAGTGAGAGAAGCGATCTCCAGGGTTGGAAGAGTGATGCCTTTTGTCCTCTCTTAAGTAGGAAGGATAACATTCCTGAGGCTCCCCATATCCTAGCTTCAGGAATAGCTTTTGTTAGGCCTGCTAGTCTGAGGAGGGATCCTAAAATTCCAGATAAGATAGTCCCCCTGCTGATGGGGCTTTGGGCAAAAATCATGTCTTTCTGATTGGTGAGCCCGGGTGCCTAAAGAAGGGAGCAGAGTCCTGAAGTTTACACTAGAAATCATTCTTATAGGAGTAACTAGAAAAGCACCAGAGACAAGGAGTGGTTTTTGGAAGCACTCTCAGAGAAGAGAAGTGAGAGGAAGTTTGTCTGACAGGCATTAGGACCCAGGAGGCAAGGGTCAGGATAGATAGGATAGATGGGCAAGTCTCACTTGGGCGACATGACTTTGAGAGTTCCACTCATGGCCGCAGGGTCAACCAACTTGTTGTCAGGACCCTGGAGCTGCATGGCTTTCCTCTCTGTCGACCCTCGGCTCAGCCCAGAAGTACAGGAAAAACCTGGTTCCAGGCAAACCAACACTCCCAAATGCAAAGAGTCAGGGGTTGTTAGAGAGCCCTTTCCCAGAAAACCTGACACCTGTGTCTAGTCCAGCAGCCATGCTAGTCACTTTTAACTGGCTGACAGGGGCCCGGTATATAGCCCCGAATTCTAAGGAAAAATAGGACAGAATAGCAAGTGAAAGGGATCCAATGGTACTCACCACTTGGCAATAGGTGATAGTCCCTTCGTGGTCACCAAAATGTGTCTGGAATTTATTCCTTCTGGTGGGTTCTTGGTCTCGCTGACTTCAAGAATGAAGCCACGCATGCTTGTGGTGAGTGTTACAGCTCTTAAAGATGGTGTGTCTGGAGTTTGTTCCTTCAGATGTTAATATGTGTCTGGAGTTTCTTCTCTACATTAACGAAATTCAATACTGTTGAGTGACTTCCGACAAATACAAGCAAACCGAAATCTGGAAAAAACCAAAGATGTCTGTAATGCTTAATAAGAAGGTCCAGGGCTGGAATTTTACATTTAGCAGCTCTATCATTTGTATAAACACTGGTTCTTGGTCTCACTGACTTCAAGAATGAAGCCGCAGACCCTCACGGTGAGTGTTACAGCTCTTAAAGATGGTGTGTCTGGAGTTTGTTCCTTCCGATTTTCAGATGTGTCTGGAGTTTCTTCCTTCCAGTGGGTTCGTGGTCTCACTGACCTCAGGAATGAAGCTGCAGACCCTCTCAGTGAGTGTTATAGCTCATAAAGGTAGTGCAGACCCAAAGAGTGAGCAGCAGCAAGATTTATTGTGGAGAGCGAAAGAACAAAGCTTCCACAGCATGGAAAGGGACCCAAGCAGGTTGCTGCTGCTGGCTCAGGTGGCCAGCTTTTATTCTGTTATTTGGCCCCACCCACATCCTGCTGATTGGTCCATTTTGCAGAGTGCTGATTTGTCCATTTTACAGAGTGCTGATTGGTCCATTTTACAGAGTGCTGATTGGTGCATTTACAATCCTTTAGCTAAACACAGAGAGATGATTGGTGCATTTACAATCCTTTTGCTAGACAGAAAAGTTCTCCAAGTCCCCACCTGACTCAGAAGGTCAGCTGGCTTCACCTCTCACTATGGGGGCACTCTGTCAGGGCTGGAACCCTACATTTCCCTCTGCATTACCTTAGCAAAGGTTTTCCATGAGGCCTTTGCCTCTGCAGTAGACTTCTGCCTGCTTATTTAGGCATTTATATACATCCTCTGAAATTTACGTGGAGGCTCCCAAAGCTCAACTCTTACCTTCTGTGCACCTGCAGGCCCAACACTACATGGAAGTTGCCAAGGCTTAGGATTTGCACCCTCTGAAGCATCAACGTGAGCTGTATGTTGCCCCTTTTAGCCATGGCTAGAGCTGGAGCTGCTGGGATGCAGGGCACCCAGTCCTGAGACTACACAAAGCAGCTGAGCTCTGGGCCTGGCCCACAAAACCATTTTTCTCCTCTAGGCCTCTGGGCCTGTGATATGAGAAGATGCCTTGAAGATCTCTGAAATGCCTTGGAGCCATTTTCCCCATTGTCTGGTTGATTAACATTTGGCTTTTCATTATTTATGCAAATGTATGCATCTGGCTTTAATTCCTCTCTCAGGAAATGGGTTTTTCTTTTCTACCACATAGTTAGGCTGCATATTTTCCAAACTGTTATGCTCTGCTTGCCCTTTAAAAATAAGTTCCACTTTCAATCCATCTCTTTGTAAGCTCATATAACTGTATGTTTTCAGGAAAAAGCAGGACACATCTTGAATGCTTTGCTGCTTAGAAATTTCTTCTGCCAGATACCCTAAATCAGCTCTCTCAAGTTCAAATTTCCAAAGATCTCTAAGGCAGAGGCAAAATGCTGCCAATCTCTTTGCTAAAGCATAGCAAGAGTGACCTATGCTCCAGTTCCCAATAAGTTTCTTATCTCTGTCTGAGACCACCTCAGCCTGAACTTCCATATCACTATCAACATTTTGTTCAAAACCATTAAACAAGTCTGTAGGAAGTTACAAACTTTCCCACATCTTCCTATCTTCTTCTGAGCCCTCCAAACTGTTCCAATCTCTGTGTGTTACCAAGTTCCACATCTCCAGGTTATCTTTATAGTAGTGCTGCATTCCTGGTACCAATTGTCTGCATTAGTCCATTCTGACACTGCTGTACAGACACTGCCCTGAGACTAATTTGTAAAGAAAAGAGATTTAATTGACTCACAGTTTCACGTGGCTTGGCAGGCCTCAGGAAACTTACAATCATGGTGGAAAGTGAAGAGGAAGCAAGGCACATTTTACATGGTAGCAGAAAAGAGTGAGAATGCAGGGGAAACTGCCACTTTTAAAATCATCAGATCTGGTGAGAACTGCCTCACTACCATGAGAACAGCATGGGAGAAAGCACCCTGATGATCCAATCACCTCCCACTATGTACCTCCCTCGACATGTTGGGATTACAATTTGAGATGAGATTTGGGTGGGAACACAAACCTAAACCATATCAGGTAGTTCTTTATAGTAATGTGAAAATGGACTAACACAATTTCTTAAATACTGAGCCAGAAAAATTAATCAGAAACAAGGTACTTACACAGAATCTTATCTTTGTGCATGTGTGTTTTTTTTTGTGTGTGTGTGTGTGGCCTTGTTGAAATGTCTTGTATAAAGTGCTAGAAGTTTCTATATTATTTAAAATACTTTGTCTTATGAGTATAAAGTATTATGCTCCATTCATAAATGAAATATTTGATGTTATTATAATATTATACATATTTGTGTTTGTGTGTTTGTCTGCAGATATACACACACTTGAGGTATATCTAGTAGGACTGGGAGTTAATAATTTTATTTTAATTTTAAGTTATTTAGTTTTAAATATACACATATGTACATATAGTGACTTCTATAGTAAGCAGAACTCTGCCAAAGAAATGCACACTATTTTATATCATTTGAGATCTTAAGTATCATTTTTCAGTTCCTATTATTATCAAGACAGTCCAAGGTGATGAAATTACATGAAACCAAGTGATAGAGCCATATTAATTTCCAATAAAAATGACAACATTAAATTAAAAGCTCTACACATATGCTTCAGATATTTGTGAAAGTTGTCTGCTTTTAAAAAAATCAATAGCAGAATATTTATTTCACTCTTACTAATTTACTAGAAGGTAGGATGTTTTCCCGGAGACAATAAGATTGGAATGAAACAAGGACATGAACAAGCTGTATTCCTGAAGGGAGTGACAAATTAACTCAATGTTTTATTGCTGAACTGAATTAATTGTAGGCTAAGAAAAAAGAGAGAAGAGTCAGGGGAAGAGGCATTTCTGAAAACAATCACAGTACCTTCAACTTACCTTTATTGATAAGTTACTTCAACAGAAAGGAATTAGAACAGAGTATATGTAATAAACCCCAGCTGAATAATGAAGATTGCTAATTGGATGCTATGTTTTTTTAAACTTGGTTTTATAGTTTCATAACATGTACATGGTATAGAAAAGTCTATTTCTAAGCATAAATGTAACCATGCGTGTGTGTGTGCGTGTGTAATTAATTAATAACTAGGCAAAAAAATACAATACAATAAACCTTTTTATTGGTTCTAAATGGCCACTGAAAACATCTGAGAAAAATTTATGACTTCTAAGGTTAGAAACGGACTTCCAATTTTAGGTACAACATGAAAAGTATTTAGAAGCCATCTTTCCCATCCATACAAGAAATTAAGATGAAAACAAATACAAAAATCCCTGAAAACCAATGACTTTTCTTAGACCCATTAGAGAACTAAAGTTGCAGGGAAAACTCCCCACCATGAAATCTTGGTAGATAAATTCAAAGAGTTAAAGTCAAGATCTGCAAAACTGTAGCAGAAGTTGAGGGAGCCATTAACAGGTAGAAATACTGATGCGGTAATTAAATTAATTGCTGGAGGTTGAATGTGAACCAGCCTGACAGTGAGAAAATTCTGGGGCCACAGTGTTAGCCGGTCCACACCCTTCCATGGGCTTTATCTCCAGGAACTTATCAGGTTTTCCAGATTAAGATGAAAGCATGATTGATCCCTTTATAGCCCTGTTAGGGGAAGGCAAGATTAATGTTTGTGAAATATTTTCAGAGCTTTCTCCATAAGCAAAGACCTGCTCTCTAGGGTAAAAGATTTTATCAGAGCTTTATTCCAGCTGAGGAAAGGGCATTGGTTCTACCCCAGCCCTCTGTAGCCATTCTGTCTCACCAGTGGAGGGGGAAAAAGTAGCTATACCACTGATGAAACAGTTTGGAAGTCACAATCCCAAGAGAAAGCCCACTAAAAACAAAGATATAAGCATGAGGTTATAGAATGTTTCCTGACCTTTGTCCTTAACATGACACAAACAGGGCTTCAGTATAACAACAGTGGATTACAATTAAATGAACTGCAAGACTCTCTGGAGGAATGTGTTGGAAAACTCAGAGTCAATAGTGGAAGCACAAACAAGAATGCTAAAGGAGTTTGAAGCCTCTAGAACCTATGGCTTCAATAAACATTTGAATACAGCTCAACTTCTAGTAAGATTAATATAAATCTCACATGCAAGGCCTGTTTAGTTTAATTCCTACTACCTGATACAATGTGTCCAGCCTTCAAAAAAGAAAAAATTATAAGGCATGCCAACTGGCAAGACAACAAGACATTTTCTGAAAAGAAAAGCAAGATGTAGAAATATATACAAATATGACACAGTTGCTGGAATTATCTGAATGGGAATTAAAAATAATTATAATAAATATATTAAGGGCTCACTGGAAATGGTAAACAACGTGCATTAACAGATGGGTAATGTAAGCACAGATGTGATAACTCAAAAGGTTAGTGAAGTCTAATATGTCTGCTTGCATAACTTGTTAAACTCTAAATTAGTTGTTAAAATTGCATGATGATGTCCTATGATTAAAATATAAAATAAGATATACCGATAAAGAGATTGCCTGCCATTTTATAGTATTTTAGAGCTTATAATGCATTGGTACTTAAATTATTGTATTGAGTCCTAATCACAGATCTGGGAAGTAGAAAAGCAGGCATTATTATTATTTTTGTACAGAGTAGCATTTAGAAGCTGTATCAGTCTGCTTAAAACTAAGTTCGGCTGTGGCAACAAATGGCATCCTAATCTTAGTGGCTTACATCAACACAAACTTATTTTTCACTTAGTTTGCAGGTTTATCAAATGTGTGGCTTTGACTCTTTATTCTAAGACATTAGCTGAAGGAGTATGCAGGATATTGCTTTTGTCCTGCTGACAAAAAGAACACTAACAGATGCATGTGATGGTTCTTAAGGCTTTTCTAAGAAATAGCATATGCCATTTTTTCTCATTTTGCATTGACAAAATCAAGTCGCAAGACCAAGTCGTTTTCACTGTGGCACTCTTAATCTAACCACAGTACAGGGCTTACTAGGAAAAAAACAAAACGAGTCAAGGGCTACAATTCTTTAGACAATAATACACTCTGCCACAGATACTGGGGCTTATCCAAGGCTTGTGGTGACATCAATTAATTATAAATTCTTGATTCCACATATGATGTTGTCATAATTTATCATCTGGAAAAGAAAAATTAAAATGGAAGAATGTTGGAACATAAAATGAAATAATTATGATTTTAATATCATTAAATCAGTATGTAAAAACTTTGAGTGATATATCAATTAAAAATAGTATCAGCTACATTTTTTTTATTTTGCTGAGCCAAATAGGAGTTTTCTTTTCTTGCATAGTAAGAATTTGTAAGTAGGTAGTCCTAAGTCTGATGCAGCGGTCTATGATGACATAAAAAACACAGACTTTTTCAAGCTTTCTTAAAGAATGACTCTTATCCTTATGCCTGTATGCTCATGGTCTCAAATGACTACCAAATTGCCATGAACATGTCTATATTTAATGCAGAAAGAAGAGAAAATCAATGGACAAAAGTTTTTTGCCAAATGAAAATTTTTAATGTTCTTGTCTGTATTTTAATAAGCATTGTAGTTCACCATAGATGCAAAAACATTTCATCTTCTTCTTAGGAATTTTATTTTGTAAAACTGTTAATTTTAAATGAGAGAGTTTTGAATAAGAAAACGTACATAATCAATATTTGTAAGTGAAGATCAGAAAGAAGATAAAAGAAACGTGAGGGAACCAAGTAGCACAAAATAAAATGATATATATAAAATGATAGTTATACAATAAGTAATTACGTTGGATATGGGAAAGTGATCTTATAAAAGAAAAATATCCAGATAACTTTTTTAAAGAAAAAGAATAAATGAAATTTTACTTGATACTATTCACAGTGTACTCATTAACAACATAATTATATATAAAGGATAAAATAAAAAGTCAAAAACCTTTTGACTTTGGCAAATTATAATTAAAAATTCATAGGTGTAAGTATGACAACACCAAATAAAATAGACTTACACCTAGAAGCAATTATAGATATAATTAATGTCACTTCAACTTTGTTGATTAAATTAAAATACAATAATAATATTGTACATATATGTAAATTATATATACAATAATAATTTTAGATTTGTATGTACCTTATAAATAGCCCCAGAATATTAACAATAAAGATTAGTGAAACTAGGGGAAAAACTAAGAAAAACAAGATGATAATGGTAGATTTTTACATACTTTTTCAGCAATTGGTAGAACAAGCCTATAAAATCAATAATAACAAAGGAAATTAGAACAAATTGGCTAACAAAACAAAAATGCCCAACAAAATAGAGAAAGTGACCATCCAAATATAAAAACAATATGTGAAGAACAGAGAATTGCAGATCAGGATGAAAATTTTGAATTTTCAATAAACATTGCTGGGAAAATTGCTTTTCCTTGTGGGAAAACAATGGCTGTTCATACAGAAAACTGAATTCTTTTCTCAGATCATACAATTCCATTTCAATTCAAGACCAAAATATCAATGGAGAACCTTAAAAACTGAAAACTGATATGACTACCTTCATGTTCTTCAATACAGAAGAAACTCCTCAAGATACTATAAGTGAAATAATTTTAAAAGAGAAAGGCTGATAAATTTAATCATATTAAAGTTAAGAAATTCTGTTCCATTAAATGCTATGTAAAATTTTTAAAAAGATAAGTCATGAATTTAGAAAGAATATTTTCAAAACATATAATTAGCTGATTAAAATATGCATAACTTCTATGGATCAGTAAGAAAAAAACAACTAACTCAATAGAAAATAAAAGAGTAAAACGTTCCAACAAGCTCTTCACAAAACAGAAAATTCAAGTGGTCTATAAACAAATGGAAAGCTGTTCTAATATATTAGTAACCAGGTATATACAAAGTAAAATCACCATAAGATACTGCTGTGTTGCCAATAGTTTAGCAAAAATAAATTAAACAAAAATGTAAAATAAGCACTGTGAGATTATAGATCAACAGGAAGTTTTATCCATGGCTTTTTGAGTTGTAAATTTGTATACCACTGTGGAAAACACTAAGGCAACAGCTAATAAAGGTAAATATGGCCATGTCTTCTTACTCAGTGATTTCATTCCTAGGCGTGCACTCTTAGAGATATTTTGTACATTTGTGCCATGAGAAATGTACAAAGCCTTCATAGTAATCTAAATGTCAGTCAGTAGAAGATTGTAAGATATGTTCAAAACATGGGATTTCACAGAACAACATGTATGAATTCTATAGATATAGCATTAAGTAAAATAATCAGATATGAGTTGTACATATGGAGCTCAGAAACTGGTACTATTAAATAATGTCATTTTAGAAATACTATTTTTACAAAAGCTATGACAGTGGTTGCCTTGCTTTGGAATTAAGACACGTACTTCGGAAGGAGCAGACAGTGGGTTTCTAAGGTATTAGCAAAATTGCAAACCTGGCTTATTATTATCTGAATGTTTACTATATAATAGATTATAAAACTGTACTCATAGATTTTACACACTTTTTGACATTTATGAGACATTTTCACAATAAACATGAAGTTACAAACAACATTGTATAATCTAAATTATAGTGGAGAATCATTAAGTATTTTATATACATTATAAGTGACATTAGGAAAACAATATTGACCTAGAACTTGATCAAACAGGCTTCAACTCATTCTTCTATCACTGCCTAGATTTGGACTTTGGGAACACTCGACTTCTCATGTATGAAAGAGACATAGGATTGTTATCAAGGTTAAATGAGATAATACAAAGTGCTTATATTTTGTTATCTTCCCAAACACACTTGTTTTTATTTTTAACATTTGCAGATGGTACCACTCTTTCCTTCCCGATTTTCAGACCAGATATTGATTAGTCAGAATTTTCCTTGTTTTACCTCATTCTTCAGTTTAATTTTGTCCCCAATTCCAATGCATTCTACCTCCTAAAGTTTCTATAAACATTTATTTTTCCTACATATATCACTCCTTATGTTCAGACATCTGTCTTCTCTAACCTGAATTTATTTCTATGGCTTTAATTTTGGTATTCTTGGCTCAGGTTTTATTTTCTTTCTGTTCTTTTATTTTTCTAACTCACAGGTAAGCAGAGTGAACGTTCCCAAATTTGCATAGATGTCCATTAATTTGCTTCTTTAAAACTCTTAATGACTGATTATCATATAGCTGATAAAACTCACCTTCCATTCAGTTTATTTTTTAATGAAATTATTCATGTATCCCTTCATTCATCCTTCCATTTATCTCTTCACATATCTATCCATCTACAAAATTTTTGTTTATGTAGTATTGTGAAGTATATTGTATTTTGGGAGTGAAACTATTTAGGCTATCATAGGCCAATAATGAATATATTCATTAGTCTATAATATCCCTGAAATTGTGTAAGGATTCATTTCCTCTTTTTAGCATGTTTTTCCTCCAGAGTATTGAAATATGTGTATCTGTTGAAACCCACTTTGCCTCTGTTATGTGCCCTCCGTTTCCATAGTCATTCTTACTGGTAAACACCTTTTCAAAAATGAGTTCTTTCTGATTTCATCTTCTGTGATATGCCCCTTTGATTGCCTCAGATAAGGTTAACCATATTCCCTCCTATATTCCTTTAGAGATTTCAATCAATAAATCCATTTTATGTTTGTTTGGCTAGACTATCACAAGCTATTGGGAACAGAAACTGGCAAACACATACTCATATTTCCACAAAGTATAGAAAGAGCTAGAATACCTCAGGCATTCGGTAGAAAATATGCACCACAGCAGAATGGCTGAAAGCATGCTCTTAAGTAATCAAATTACATGTGCTAAACAACACATATCTAAGGTAGAGCTATATGCTTAGTGATTTAGATGATTATTATTAAATTTTGGTTTTCTTTTTTCTCACTTATTAGACAATGCACTTACCTTACAAAAACTTATTTTCAAGCCTTTTACATTTTTCTACTACTCTCCTTTGAGGATTGTGCAGCCTACTCTATTTTCTATAAAGTCTGGCACATTTTAGAAACTCAATAAATATTGGAATAATAATCATATATAGTGAGTTATAGTCCCTGTTATTTTTCTTTCTCTCTCCAAGACAACTTTATAAGCAGGAACTTCGGGGAGAATAATTTTATTACCAATGACAGTTGAGCTTACACTTTCTAAAACTTTTCTATTTTCCCTGTCTGTGGAATTTATGAGATACCAGATGTGTTTAGGAAAATAATTTGAAGTAACACTCTGGCCTTAATATGGGAAGTACTAAAACCTCTAATTGTATTTCAGGTAGTAGATCAATTCGACCTTCCATAATAGGAACCTGAAATACAGAAGGCATTTGTGTACTGTTAGTGTTCAAACTTTTACACATTCCCAATATTATCTCTACTTAAAGTGCCTAAATATAGTCATATCATGATAAAACAGAGCCTTAATTCAGACTCTTTCAAATTCATACTCTTAGATCCTAACTCTAGCAACCAATAAGGTTATACTATCTGATCTGGAAACACTGTGAGCTATGGATTATCTTTTCCAACAAGCAGAGATCTCTGAATGCAGTCCATTTGTCACTCACGCATGAAATTTCAGGGTTGAACAACAGATTGGACAAAAATCACAATTTTTTTTGTCTATGACATTTTCTTATGAGTATGTATAAAAGTAACCAGGAGAAGAGCAGAGTTTTAAAAAGTGCTTTCTATATTGGTGTTGATCTCTTCCATAGAATAAAATCATGTCATTACCCAGTCCTCAACAAGTGAATTTTTATCTGATTCTTAGTGTGCTTTTTGTTAAGTTCTATTTAGAAAGTAGAAATAACTTTCTATTGATATCCTACCCATAGCATAGTCATTCAATGCTGCTTTATTTCAACAACATATTTGGAGAAAAAAGACAGCTTGTCTTTCCATCATGTGCATTTGAAGATTAAAACACTGGATCATTTAAATGCCCTGTGGTGAGAGATTAAAAAAAATGTAATGCAGCCTGCTTTGAATTAGCTATCCACCTAAAACATATTTATTTTCCCTGTGAATGAAGGTAGGCCTCATTTCCTCATTTTACCTCGATGATTATGAACTTTTTACACAACCAAATTTTCTACTGATTATAATTTGATGAAGAAAATGTCAGAAAAATTAAATCAAATCTAAATGGCATTCCTTTGGAAAAATACACATATAAATAAGTCCCCATGTCTCCCCACCCCCTGCTCTGCATTTACTGGGTTGCTAAATCCAGGTTTCTGTAATAAAATGTAATGTTACTGAAACCATCCTTTATAGATATGGAGAAGATCACCTATTCTTTGTGTCTTTCTAAAGCCTTTGCAAAAACATTTGTCACTGTCAAAACTATGAATATGCATGCTTTAGTTGTGGATGAGCTGCAGCACAGCTATTCACCATAGTTATAAATCAGCCGCTCCTTAGAATATCATTTCTTGTTGCCACATGAAAGGTTAGCAGAAAGGAAAAGTCTTCTCCCTACCATTTCTTACTTCATTTTGAAGTCTGTTCCCTCAGGTGACATTTATAAACAAAACTGCGGTTCTGTTAATGCTTGTGAAAAGGATTAACTGTCAGCATATCTATACCAGTTGCTCCATCTATTTCCCTTAATTCAATTTGTCTTTATTGTTCCCATCCTTTGATAATCACCTGTGTCATCTAAAATATATAAATTGAATCATAGATTCTAGTGTGGTTCTTTCTTTGGAGTCTTTATTAAAAGCAGAGGTAAAAGTATAAATAACTTAATAGTTTTACTTTGATTTCCTCAGTTGATGAAATTCCAAAAAAAAATTATAGATTCTCTTGTTTATATGGTGTGATTTCATAAATTTTGCTGCATCCCTGAATCCCAAATCTATATGTGACAAATGATTTAAAGGTGCATTATATTCAAAAGAGTTATTTAAAGAGGTGCAGATTATGACTAATTACATCATTTGAAGAAAATTAATGTATTCACCAAATTCAGAGTGTTGGTATTCAGATAGCAAGAATGCAAATTAGGCTCTCGGCATTTAAATTCCACATGAAAATAATAATTTAAGGCATACATTATGAATGCACATAGCCCTACATTATACTGTTTGGGTTAGTTTACAGGAAATAAGATTGTTGTATCTAGTAAGGCAAAAGTTAGTACATAAAATATAAACTTCTATCCACTTGGGATAATAGGCTGAGAATTGTATGTATATTATTACATTTAAATCTCATTTAAACTGGGATCTCCTCTGATTCCATTCTGTAAGAAATGGTGCTTAAACTCTATGGATATTATTTTGGCAAACAATTCAGTAGCATATGTTAGTCAAATTTGCATGCTTTAGATCACTTTCCTTATTCATACTCACAGTTATCCTTCTAACTTGTCCCCACTTCCTTTCTTAACAACAACAAAAAATACAGAAGTAGAACTTGAAATTAAAATTAAACATTTCTCTCTAAATAATTTCTTAAATACCAATATATGGTATTTTTTCAGACTAATGATAACATAGAAATATGGGACCATGTATTTATAAAGCTATATCTTATTATATATACATCTTATTCTAGTGTTATTTTGTATGGTACCACAATTACTTATGTAGTTCAAGGATCTGTACATTTCTTGGTCTACTGGATTACTCTTTATAATATAATTTTTTAATTATATGATTTCAAAAGTTCACCAGTGCAACATCCTGATTTAACAATGCATCTTTCTCATCAGATGCAACCATATGGAGGCTTACTATACAATTGTTTTATGTCCACATGGTTAGGGCTAGGGAAGTACTTTTCAGTACATTGTTACTCTTGTTATTTATGTATAGTGTATGTGTGTGTTTGTATGTTATAGAAACCTTAATGAATTGTGGGAAAAGCTTTAAATTATTTTTCCACTAAATTTCAAGGGGACATCTACTTTACATATTGGAACATTTATTTCCTAGTCTTTCATAGCACTCTTTTCTATTATCTGTACCAAATTTATCCCTATATTTGTTTTACAATCATTCCTCTGGCATAGCCACTTCACTTCCTTTGCTTTATAGAACAATTCTTCCTATCAGAAAAATTTGTCTGATCAACTTTAGTTTACAGTAAATTTTCTTCTAAATACTTGTGGAGATTTTTTTCCAGTTAGAATATAGCCTTTGAAAATATTATTTTAATACTTATTTTATAATTGTCATGGTACTCAACAGTCTTAATAAATACATAAATATTGATTTGTTAAAAAAGATTACATATATTAATAGACTATATATTTATATATAGTGTATATATATAGTGTATTTATGCATTATAAACATATATATTTTTATATATATAAATATATTGGAGTGCAGTGACAGGATGATCACAGCTCACTACAGCCTCAACCTTCTGGGCTCAAGCAATCCTCTCACCTCAGCCTCCCAAGAATCTGGGACTAAAGATGCTCACCACCACGCCCAGCTAATTTATGCATTTTTTTTGTAGAGATGAAGTTTTGCCATATTTCCCAGGCTGCTCTCAAACGCCTAAGCTCAAAGACTCTTCCTGACTAGGCTTCCCAAGTGCTGGAATACATGAGCCACCATGCCCATTGATATGGTCTGGCTCTGTGTCTCTACCCAAATTCTCATCTTCAATTGTAATCCAAATTGTAATCCCCCTGTGTTAGAGGAGGGACATCGTGGGAGGTGATTAGATCATGGGAATGGTTTCTCAATGCTGTTCTCATGAAAATGAGGGAAATTTCTCTAGATCTAATGGTTTCTGCACTTATTTCTCCTGCCGTCATGTGAAAATGGATGTGTTTGCTTCCCCTTCCACCATGATTATAAGTTATCTGAGGCCTCCCAAGCCATGCAGAACCGTGAGTCAATTAAACCTCTTTCCTTTATAAATTACCTAGTCTCAGGTATTTCTTCATAGTAATGGGAGAACACAATAATACAGCAAATTGGTATTGGGCATCAGGTACTTCTGTAAAGATAACCAAAATTGTGGAAGTGACTTTGGAATTGGATAACAGGCAGAGGGTGGAACAGTATGGAGGGCTCAGGAGAAGACAGGAAGATGTGGGAAAGTTCAGAACTTCCTAGATACTTCTTGGTTTTCACCAAAATTATGACGGTGATATGGACAATGAAGTGCAGGCTGAGGTGGACTGAGATGGAGATGAGGAGCTTATTAAGACCTGGAGCAAAAGTGACACTTGCTATGCTTTAGCAAAGGGACTGGTGGCATTTTGCCTCTGCCCTAGAGATTTGTGGAACATTGAACTTCAGAGAACTGATTTAGGGTACCTGGCAGAAGACATTTCTAAGCAGCAAAGTGTTCAAGAGGTGATGGAGAATAAAACTTGGAAAATTTGCAACCTGATGATGCGATAGAAAGGAAAAACCTGTTTTCTGAGGAGAAATTCAAGCCAGCTGCAGAAATTTGCATAGGTAACGAGGATCCAAATGTTAATCACCAAAACAATGAGGAAAATGTCTCCAGGACATGTCAGTGGCATTCATGGACGCCCCTGTCATCACAGGCTCTGAGGCCTAAAAGAGAAAAATTGTTTCATGGGCTTGGCCCAGGGCCTTGCTGTTTGTGCAGTCTCACGACTTGGTACCCTGTGTCCCAGCCATGGCTAAAAGGAACCAACATACAGCTCAGGGCCATTGCTTTAGAGGGTGTATGCCCCAAGCCTTGGCCACTTCCATGTGGTGCTGGGCCGGCCGGTGCACACAAATCAAGAATTGAGGTTTGGAACCTCCACCTAGATTTCAGAGGATGTATGGAAACTTCTGGATGTCCAGGAAAAAGTTTGCTGCAGGGGTGGAGACCTTGTAGAGAACTTCTGCTAGAGCAGTGAGAAAGGGTAATGTGGAGTTGAAGCCCCATCACACAGTCCCCAATGGGGCACTGCCTAGAGGTGCTGTGAGAAGAGGGCCACCATCTTCAAGGCCCCAGAATAATAGATCCACCGACAGCTTGCACAATTTACCTGGAAAAGCCACATTCAACACCAGACTGTGAAAACAACCAGGAGGAGAATTGCACCCTGCAAAGCCATGGGAGCAGAGCTTCCCAAGGCCATGGGAACCCACCTGTTGCATCAGCATGACATGTATGTGAGACATGGAGTCAAAGGAGATCATTTCAGAGCTTAAGATTTGACTGCCCTGTTGGATTTCAGGCTTGCATGGGGCCTGTCCCTTTGTTTGAGCCAATTTCTGTTATGTGGAATGGCTGTATTTACCCAATTTCACTTTACCCCCATTGTATCTAGGAAGAAACTAACTTGCTTTTAACTTTACAGGCTTATAGGCAGGAAGGGCTTATCTTGTCTCTGATGAGACTATGGACTTGGACTTTTGGGTTAATGCTAAAATGAGTTAAGACTGCGGAACTGATGGGAAGGCATAATTGTGTTTTGAAATGTGAGGAAAATGAGGCTTGGGTGGGGCCAGGAGCAGAATGATATGATTTGGCTGTGTCCCCACTCAAATCTCATTTGAATTTTAATCCAAATTTGAATCCCCATGTATTGTGGGAAGGATATCATGGGAGGTGATTAGATCATGGGGGCAGAACCCCCATGCTGTTCTCCTGATAATGAGTGAGTTCTCACAAGATCTGACCATTTTATGAGGGGCTCTTCTCCCCTTTGCTCTGTATTTCTCTCTCATGCTGTCATGTGAAGAAGGACATATTTGCTTCCTCTTCCACCATGATTGTAAGTTTCCTGAGGCCTCCTCTGCCATGTGGAACTGTGACTCAACTGATTCTCTTTTCTTTATAAATTATCCAGTCTCAGGTATTTCTTCATAGCAGCATCAGAGCAGACTAATACACCCAGCCAAATATTTTAATAGTACCAATATTCTGCATTCATGTCATATAAAATTAGTTGTTGAAATTATAGAGACTGAAAAGTTTTACTAACTCATAGAAAAATCAAATGCATTTTTATTTATTTTACCTAATAGCCACTGTGTTCACAGTGACCTTGAAATATAGTTTTAAATTTTTAATAAGACAAGTAACTAAGTCAACTTCAAATGTGACTTTGCATTGTAAGATGTAATGTCAGATTCTGGAGAAAAATTCTTAGTTCCACATTAAGCACTTTTTATAACCAATTAGAAAAACATGTTTTCTTCTATTTGCTTAATATTTTTCGTAAATTGTAAGCAATAAAGTTTCAGTTAGAGCAGAACACATTGGGGGGCGAGATATGTCCCTATGCACTAATTAGATATTTCTTTTAGATTGGGCAAAGTGCAAAGACTTGATAGCTGTAAAGCAAAGTACAGATAAAGAATGGAGCATTTCCTATTTAGCAAGAACATTTGCTTGACTGATATCTCTAGTTTGATCTGAATCCTGTTCTTCAACTCCATACTGCCTTTTCCTCTACCAATTTATATGTGAAATGCAATGGGCAAACTGCTTTCTTCTTTGATCATCATCTTCCCATATCTGTTACCCTTTATTCCTCTGTTCAATGAAGACAATCTAAAAAGCCAGCAAATATTTGCATTTTAAAGACC
This sequence comes from Pan paniscus, assembly GCF_029289425.2. Taxonomy (NCBI): domain Eukaryota; kingdom Metazoa; phylum Chordata; class Mammalia; order Primates; family Hominidae; genus Pan; species Pan paniscus. The sequence continues at coordinate 40,311,265 of NC_073258.2, read as the reverse complement.
AATGAAATTATTTTTAAAGATCAAATGTATTTAAAGGGTAAACACTTTTTTTTCTTTTGTCTTTAAACACTGAGACTCCTAACAACCAATGGTTTAGATCCTGGTCTCTTCATGTAGGTCTCTTCTCTCTCTCTCTTTCTCTCCTTTTTTCTTTCTTTTCTCTCTTTGTCTGTGCCTCCCACTCCTTCTCCCCTCCCTTCCATTCCTATCTTTCCATTCCAAATACTTTCGAGAAAATTAGAGATACATTTTCAATGGTAAGTTAGTTTAAAAATAAAATCATATTTAGTGGTGGAAAACTCATCTATTGTCAAATGTAAAAGAGAAAATTAATTCATTTATAATAACATTAATTGAAAATATGCTTCAAAGTAAGAGAGTAAAACAATTCCCCACCTAAACTATTTGGTGTTCAAACATTTAAATTAGAGATAGATATACAAAGGAGTGATTAGCATTTTTATTTTGGTGAGCTGGAATAATAACATCATTTGTTAAACATGATCAAATTACCTGTTAAAAATGTTTTCTTAAATTATGTATGCATATACATATAAATTTCCATATAGTCTTTTTTTCTCAGTTTGGTTACATGTGTTTTAGATAATGAATATACTTCTCTCCTTCCACAGGAGCTAAAGCTAATAATAATCTGTCACAAGGCATCATTCATTTGGGAGTGACATATCTGTCCAGCAGAGTAAAACTTTATGAATAATTCACTTTCCTTTCACTAGGTATTTCTGATTCTGTGTTGTATTAAGTTTCAGGATATATTTTTGCACTCCATAGAGAATGTGACCTACAGGATCCACTAGCAAAAGAAATCTGACCGTTAGAGGTTAAAGGAACAGTAAAGATCTAGTTCCACTTTTGAATCCTGCAGACAGGAAATTTGAAACTTGGAGAGTTAGTGGTTTTCTCCAAGGTCACATCAAGACAGAAGTCAAGCCAGGATAAAAATCAAGGGTAAAACAGTGACATGCTGGGAGAAGTGTTCCCAAACTCTGAATGCAAGGTAACATATATAACAAATAAGAAGTTTTTAAGAAATACCTAAGAAAAAAGTGAACATGATTTACATTATATCATATAAAATAGTGGGAGTAAAAATATACAAATTAATTGATAAAATAAGATATACCAGTGTGAAAGAATATAAAGAGATATCTGTTAGAAAAATTAATAAGATTTATATATAGAAATAAAACTGTAAATAACACTGGAGGTAGAGGGGCCTATAAACAGAAGAGGGGAAGAAATTAGTCATCTTTCAAAAACCCAAGAGAAATGGATTATTTTGTTATTTTCTCTTGTTTATTTGATTCACCCAAACTGATACATTGCCTCTTACATAAACTCTATCAATTTAATTCTGGACTTGAATTTTTTCTCTAGGTCTCTCAATTTTGGTTTGTTTGCTTTCTCTCCCTTTCCTTTTTCTTGGTTCATTATTCTTCCTGGAAAATTTTTTGAGTTAATCATATAGTAATTTACAGCATTTGGGGGATAGATACAAGATATTGAAGCTTCTGAGATATTTGTCTTGTTTTCTGATTATTTTATACAAGCTAATATTACATATAGTTTTTTTTGTTTTTTTTTTTGAGACAGAGTCTCTCTCTGTCGCCCAGGCTGGAGTGCAGTGGCACTATCTTGGCTCACTGCAAGCTCTGCCTCCCGGGTTCATGCCATTCTCCTGCCTACATATACTATTTTTAATTTTATATTCTTGCTTATGTATATATAGTATCTTCTCCTTTGCTGTGTGGATTTAAATAAAAATTTTTAAACTTTTTTTTCCTTGTTTTGTTTTAGTTTCTTCTGTTTTCCTTTTTGTTTCTCCTATTGACTTACTTTGCTTTCTGTTATGTTAGATCTTCTAACAGTTATTAGGCTGGTTTCTTCCAGCTGTGAAACTTCCTTTTTCTCTGATTGGACTCTGATTTTTCCTTTGCCCCATCATCATGGGATATTAGAGGGAGACTAGAAGTCTAAGACAGACTTGGCTGTTCCTTTCAGCCCCATCCTGGCACTGTCTCATCACGGTGGCTACACCAGCTGGTCCTGGTTTCCATTTTCTTTTCTTTTCTTTTCTTCACTTGTAAGAACCATTCTTATTCTGCTCTTTCTTAGAAACAAGCAGCCACCAGATAGTGCTTCTTCCTTGGAGATCTGAGTCCCATTTCCATACAGCCTCTTCTCTGAACTCTTGAGTGTACATGCTCTGGGCAACAGCCCCCCTTAGACATCTACACAGTACTTCCTCCAAAATTCTGGATTCTCATCACAACATCTTTCTTCTCTTTTTACTCCATCCTTCTAATTGGTAGCTCTTTTTGCAATTGCCACATGTGTTACCTCAATGTTTTCTTTTTCCTATTCCAGTACTTAAAAAACAAAATGAAACAAAACAAAAACCTTCTATTACCCATTTCTTGGTTCCTTGTTTTTTGATACAAACTTGACTGATACCGGACCTTTCCATGTGGGTCCTCATTCTTGCTTATTCATTAACATTTTAAAATTAAGAACTAAGCTACCTAGTCAGAACTGCGTCAACAGATAGCTTCATCACTATTTAAGACCCCGTTTCACTGGGGCACTTCAAGGTCTTTATAACCAAGGTACTTTCTCTGGTCTGGTTGGTCCTTTTAGAGATAACTCTTCTATTACTTGCCTGAGGGATAACTGCCAGCTATTTGGTGTGCAAAGTTGAAGAGGACGAAGATAGAGCCACGTTTTCTATATGTGAACTCCCAAGTAACACCACCGTTTTCTGATCTTTACCTCAACCTTATCCTATATAGTATCCAGTACTTCTAAGTTCTGTACTTCCCTGGCATTCAGAGAACAATTTGGGCCATTTGTCAATTTACTCACTCTGTAAAACTTCTGCCTGTAGCTTTCCCCATGGAGAGCATGGCTGTTTCACATATAATTTGCTCTTTGGTTAAATTGCTGAATTATCATATTTCTCTATGCCCCGTCTATATTTTTCCATTTTACAGATTTGTACATTTTAATTGGCTATTGTCTTAAACTGTTCCTTTCATTTGGAAAATTCAAAATCTTTCCTCCTTTTTAAAGATATCAAAAGTTAGATGAAAATAAAGGCATTCTCCTCTTATAATAGTGGAAATGGGAGTATAAAATACATAATATTTTGAAGGGCAATGTGGCAATATAAGTCCCCAGTCTCAACAGAAAAACTTTTAAACACAATTTTTCTCTACTTTACCATAAGGAAAAATTTGAAATACATAAACATTCATATATAAGAATGCCCACCTGTAATAATAAAATGTGTAAAACAATCAGAGTACTCTAACATTGGTGGTTAGATTGTATTTAAGCCAGCTCATAGAAATAAAAGCATTTTTCGAAAGTTAAAAAAAAATTTTCTGTAAGTTTATGAGAAGTAAAATCACTATATATAATTCCTAATTTAGTAAAATAAAAATAATCATTTATGCACATGCATAGAAAATAGACTGAAGCAAAATGAAATAAAATATTAATAGTGGCGGAAATACATATTATGTTAATTTCATTTATAAATATTTATTTTCTTTTTTTGTTTTCTTGTTTTTTTTCTTTTTTTTTTTTTTGTTTTGACACAGTGTCTCACTCTCTCCCAGGCTGGAGTGCAGTGACACAACCATGGCTCACTGCAGCCTCCACCTCCTCTATGCCTGACTAATTTTTGTATTTTTTGTAGAGACATGATTTTTGCCATGTTTCCCAGGCTGCTCTCAAGCTACTAAGCTCAAGCGATCTGCCCACCTTGGCCTCCCAAAGTTCTGTGCTTACAGGCGTGAGCCACCACACCCAGCTAATTTTCTTTATTTTAAATATAAAACTTACATAGATTAGTTTTATATTAAGATACGCATTTAAATAGAAAACTAATATACATTAGTTATGTAATTAATTATGGATTTTAAATATTTTGAAAAGCATCTTATATTTAATCATGTGAAACACTTTTCACTGGAAATATTCAACTAGGATTGTTTATCCCAGAAAATAATAGCTAAAATATTGATTCTGTCCAGTGGTCCAACCTAATGTTTGGCTTTACCTTCTGGATATAAAATGTTAATTTAATAATAATTATACAATAATAAGGGAAAAAGAATTGTCATGGTGTAGGTAAAGCCTTGCTAATAATTAACAGCTATTTGACATTTTGCATCCATTCTTACAACATTTATGAAAGAAGTGCTATTTCTGTTCATTTGATAGTTCCGAAAATTGGAAGTTTTACAACACACTATGTGACGCTTCTCAGTTACATTGCGTGTAAGGAGCTGAATTAGAATTAGCTGAATTTAAATAGCTCCACTTGAGGACCTACAATCTCAGTACAGCAGCAGGTAATAAAATGGACTTTGGTGTCTCAGTATATCTCAAGAGCATGGACTCTTTCCATCTTATTGCACATGGCATACAATGCACAGTGATTCAGAACTGCTGATTTCTACTTACAATCTTAATTCATATAAAACTTTAGTGACAAGACTGGAAAAACAATCAGGCTTTGTAGGAATTGCCTTTAATTATGACATTTTATTTGGGGAATAGTTATTAAGTGTTAGATAATAACATTTTTTAAAGTCTTAATATGAAGAATTAAATTTAAAGGGGAGAATTTACTGCCCATGAGACCTGCTCACAAGGACCAGTTAAAAAGTTACTAGAAGTTCAATATTGACATTTAAAATAATCTTTAAATGTTACAAAACAACCATTAGGAACAATATTTTTAGTATTACAACATAAAATATGTTTATGACATAAAAGTAAATGTAAGACAAAAATTTAAAAAATCATTTGTTTATGATTATGTTGATGAAAATAATATAATTCACAAGGAAAAAATCAAACATATAGGGAAAATGCTATATATTTAACGGGTGCCTGTATTTGGACAATGAGACAATAGGTAATTTTTTCTCAAATTTGTATGTTATTTAATAATATTTATCAATGCATTTCTATGTTTACATTTAAATTAAAAAATAGAAATAGGGCCAGGTGCGGTAGCTCACACCTGTAATTCTAGCACATTGAGAGACAGAGGCGGGGGTGATCACCTGAGGTCAAGAGTTCCAGACTACCCTGGCCAACATGGTGAAAGCCTGGCTCTACTATAAATACAAAAATCAGCCAGACATGGTAGTGCTTTCCTGTAGTCCCAGCTGCTTGGAAGGCTGAGGCAGGAGAATCGCCTGAACCTGGGAGGTGGAGACTGCAGTTAGCTGAGATCATGCCACTGTACTCCAGCCTGGGCAACAGAATGAGACTCTGTCTCAAATAATAATAATAATAGAAATAAGTTTCATGGCATTAAATATTTAACAAAATAAGACGTATAAAATAGACTAAAATAGGTAGATTTAAAACATTTTCAAAGGCAAGAAAAAGAAAGAATACATTTCCAGAAAAATATGTTTTGGTGTAGGGGCTAATATTAAGTAGAGAAGATAAGGTCAACGGCATGTCCAGTTATGAGAACTAAACTGACTTCTACAACATGATTCATAAATGTAAGTCTTTGGTTTGTTGTTGTTGTTGTTGTTGTTGTTGTTTTTTAGAAAGAGTGTCTTGTTCTGTTACCCAGACTGGAGTGTAGAGGTGTGGTCATAGCTCACTCTAACCTCACCTCGAACTTCTGGGCTCAAGTGATTCTCTTTTCTCGGCCACAGCCTATCGGGGGAACCAGCCCCCAATATTTCAACGTAGGATCTTTCTGTTTTCCCTAAGTGTCCGCTGTTCTGAGAAATAAAGAGAAAGAGTACAAAGAAACGAATTTTGCAGCTGGGCCTCCAGGGGTGACATCACATATTGGTAGGACCATGATGACCCTGAGCCACAAAACCAGCAAGTTTTTATTAGGGATTTTAAAAGGGGAGGGGGTGTAAGAACAGGGAATAAGTCACAAAGAACACATGCTCCAAAAGGCAATAAAGATCACAAGGCAAAGGCAAAATTAGAATTACTGAGGAGGGTCTATGTCCCACTGTGCACATATTGTCTTGATAAACATCTTAACAGGAAACAGGGTTTGAAACCAGAGAACCGGTCTGACTAGAATTTACCAGGCTGGAATTTCCCAATCCTAGTAAGCCTGAGGGTACTGCAGGAGACCAGGGCATATTTCAATCCTTATCTCAACCGCATAATACAGACACTCCCAGAGCAGCTATTTATAGCCCTTCCCCCCAGGAATGCATTCCTTCCCCAGGGTATTCCATGCTGCAAAAAGAATTCAGCGATATCCTCTTACTTGCACGTCTGTTTATAGGCTCTCTCCAAGAAGAAAAATGTGGCTGTATTCTCCCCGACCCCCGAGGCAGTCAGATCTTATGGTTATCTTACCTTGTTCCCTGAAAATTGCTGTTCTTCCATTCTTTTTCAAGGTGTACTGATTTCTTATTGTTCAAACACACGTGTTTTACAATCTATTTGTACAATAGTGGTCCTGAGGTGACGTACATTCTCAGCTTATGAAGATAACGGGATTAAGAGATTAAAGTAAAGAGAAGCATAAGAAATTATAAGATTATTATTATGGAAGTGATAAATGCACAAGAAGTCTTCACAATTTATGTTCAGAGATTGCAGTAAAGACAGGCATAAGAAATTATAAAAGTATTAATTTTGGGAACTGATAAAGGCCCATGAAATCTTCACAATTTACATTCTTCTGCCATGGTTCCAGCTGGTGCCTCCTTTTGGGGTCCCTGACTTCCTGCAACAACAGCCTCCAGAGTAGTTGGGACTAAAGGTGCTTGCCACCAAACTTGGCTATTTTTAAAATTACTTTCTAGAGAGGGGGTCTTGCTATGTTGCCCAGGCTAGTCTAGAACTCAAGGATCTGATTCTGTGGGAAAATAGTTTACACTTGTATTCCAATACTTTTTGTATTTATTATTTGACTTTAATTTGTCTAGGATTTATTTTTGTCAAGGATTAATCATTCTCATATTTGTTACAATAGACCTTATTAATTTCTGATAAAATGTGTTTTATATATGAGTATTAATTCAAGTTAATATGAAGTTGAGTAAACACAGGGATAAGCTATTTCATTTCAGAAGAATTAAGCTAAGAATAATTGAAAATAAATGTAGACAACTAAGTTAAGCCTGACAAGTGTTTACTGTCACCTCAAATACCTTTTAATTCTTTCTATTGGTATTTTACATTTATTTAAGAGAAGATAAATCATTTAATTCCTAATTTCAATGTGTGGCTTCAAATGTAAATGTCCCTGAACATGGTACCTCATTCATCCCAAGATATAGAATACCTGATAGCAAGTTATCACTATTATTATTATTCTTTTTTTTTTTGAGACAGAGTCTTGTTCTGTCACAGAGGCTGGAGGCTGGAGAGCAGTGGCATGATCACAGCTCACTGAAGCCTCAACACCTGGCCTTAAGTGTCCTTCCCACCTCAGCCTCCCAAGTAGCTGGGATCACAAGGCATGCACCACGATTCCTGGCTATTTTTTTTTTCTTTTAGTAAACATGAGGTCCTCCTGTGTTGTCCAACCTAGTCTCAAACTCCTGGACTCAAACCATCTTCCCACCTCAGCCTCCCAAAATGCTGGTATTACAGGTGTGAGCTGCCATGCTCAGCCCTGATACCAAATTTTTGGTTGAAAGTAGCTTAAGGCTACTTTCTTTTTAAAAATGTCTACCAAAAATATATATGCATATTATATATTATGCTATTTAAATTCAAAATTAAATAGGAAGCTACTCTTAACCCTACAAAATTGGTCATCTAGAAAGGACTAATGTGCAAAATAATTATTGCATTGCATTGTGAAAATTCTATAAAGAGACCAATGTAGACACTGCAGTAGAAAAACCATATAGAAGCTGGAACTCCAGGTATAAAGCTGGAACTCCAGGACAAATTCACAAAGGATCAGACATTTATTTTCGGACTTGAAAGATAAGTGGAAACAAGCTTGGTACACAAGATTTGGAAACAGATATTCCTGGTGGAGAAAAAAGATCCAAACATTCTAGATATGTTATATTTCTTGTAACTCGAAAGGAAATGATGAATGGTCAGAGTGTAAAGTTCTGCTGGGTTTATAGGTTATGAAAATCTAATGTGAATAGGGATTGCTGAGCACCTAAAAGTAGAGAATTTATATCAAAACAAGGAGAAAAGATATAGGAGCAAAAATGTAATGTAACAATGAATTTTTATTATGAATCTTAATGTTTCAAAGTTTGCTTTCTGATTTTAGCACACCTACATTATATATTCTTATTTGTTATATCAAAAACACTTAAGAGGCATATGATACAACCTCAGTTATTAGACAGAAAAAGTAACCATAGCCTAGAGACTGTCATTGTAAGGACAAAAGAAAAGACAACTGTCTCAAACACAGCATGTGAGATGAGGCTATAAAGAGGTAATGCAGTAAAATAGTATTGATCAAGCTTCAATTCACATATACTAAGAGGTTTAGGATTTTCATCTTTTATTCTAAACAGAAAAACAATTTTAAAAGCCTTGCTTTTGCTTTTAAAAAAGGTAATTAATAACAGCTTAAAATTGTGCTAATTAGTGTCCTACTGAATGTCATCAGTATCGAAATAAGCTTCCTTAAGGACAACAAGGGAATGGGAAAGAAACAGTAAAGCAATTAACTGGATTTTCTTCTCATTAAGTTCTCATAATTACATTTTCAGGATTAAATGCACTTATGTGAGGGTCCTGCCATTTTACTCTGGATAGCGAAAAAGACTTTGTTCAGTCTTGGAAAAGTTGAACTCTTCATTAAACATTAACAAATTAAATTAAAGTTCACCTGGAATGGTGAAGAAAATCATAGTCCCTAAAACTCTGTATTTAAATTATTCATGAATATTTTGTTTTCTATCATACTAAATTTCATTTGCCTTTACAAAACAAATAAAAACTAATAAGTCTTATAACTTATTCTTTTTTTTTTCTGTTAGGCCACCTGGGATTAGGGAGAATGGTTAATATAAATGAAGTTTTTCAGTCATGTGATAAAGTTAAAGTACATCTTTGATACTTTTTAGTGTGTGTAAATGAAAGTGGCATATTTGAATACTTAAAGTTCAACATTATTCTATTTTGGTTTTCTTAGAAAGTATATTTAGGAAAGTTTAAAAAGACATACAAGCAATCCTCTCCTCCGTCTGAGTTTTAGAACAAGTAAGAGACAAATGAGACAAAAACCTAAAGAAATAATGCAAAAGACAATGCTGCCTTCCTTTCTGTTGAAACTGGTATTTGAGAATTTGACTTATAACTCAGGAAAATGTGCTTTCTCGCATAGAAGTCCACTTCATTTACAGCTGGCTCTTTACATTCCTAACACATGTGAGGCAGGAAATGGACCCGAAGTCCTCTACAGTGGAGCTTCTTATACCTGAGAGGAAATAGCAGGTGTAAAGAAAACCTCACACCGCTGATAACATTATGCCATTAAAATTAGGAATCTTATAAAAGAGAACATCCAAAGTATGACTATAGTTGATAGAGAATAAATAGTGTTTACCTCGGTCTGTATGTTAAAATAATTTGTAAAAATGGGAACTCTGTGGAAGGAGATGATTGCAATTGCTCTAGAATGAGAAATGTTAAAACTATATTTTTAATGTTTTTCCTGCCTCTAAAATCTACTTTCAATAGTAGCTAGAGTTTATTTCTAAAATACCCCTCATTTTAGTTACATTGTTCACCATCCTCCTCATGATAAAATCCAAGTTCTCCTACATAAAATATGTCACCATAATTTGGTTCTTTATCCGTTTTCATGCTCTCCTTTCACTTCCTTTTTACACTTTAAGGTCTAGCCTTATTGAACTTTTATTTTTTTAAAAAATGCACTGTGCTTTAACTAATTTTAAAGCTTTTGGGTATGCTATTCCTTGGGGTTAGAATGATGTTCTTTGGTTTATGTATGTGTCTACATTCCATCTGCCCTTTCCAAGTTTAGACATCAATTCTGATTTGAAGCAAGTAAGATATAAACAAAGGGAGGGAAAAGAAACAAGTACTTTTTTCTTCCCAACTTTTGTTCACTATGTCTCTTACTTATGTTTTTCTGGAACTTTATATTCTTACTAATTTACCTGTCATCTTGTACTATAATACATATTTACTGCTATCCTCTACTGAAGTTTTAAAGCAGCAAAGAATATGTCTATTTTGTTCACCATTTAACTACAGTATTCAGTGTCTGAAATGTAGTCAGCTCTAAATAAAAATTTGCAATGAGTGAGAGATTGAAGAAATACTTCATAAATAATTGGAGCAAGAAGTAGGAATTTTTACAGGAGAAAAGTGATCTTGTAATATAACTAAAATGACATTTTAAATCACTTTTTAAAAAAACGCTTGTTTCAAAGCACTAAAACAATTTTTTCCAATATTTTATATTTAAGACATGAGCATCCATGAATAAATACATGCCATCTGATGGATTGAAATGGTAAAAAATTGGAACCTAGCATCAGGGGTACTCAGAGAAATGTGGCAGTCCCAAGGAAGGGTGGAGGTATTTGCCTTTAGGTTTTCCAAAGAAGATTTACCTAGCAATCAAAATCCATAAGGTAATACATTATTTGCTTGGATGTATCAATTGCTTGTAATGAAATGCTGTGGCAGTTTAAAATAATTTTATATAAAATCATCAACAGGTTAAATGCCTTTGGAATTTTTAACAGGCATTCAGGGAAATTTTCAGGGCAGGTTACAGAAATCCAGCCATTTGGGGGATATAATGGCAGAGACCCCAGCTATAGATAAACTGAAGCAGGAAGCAGATTCTAAAGACAGTCATTCAGAGAAGATAAAAGAGAAATTTTAATTAGCAGCACAAGTATACATGGTGGAGCCTGGGACTCAAGAGCTTGACAGAAACAATTTATCTCAACGTGGGCATAAGAACAGAGCAGGTCCGGACAGGGCATGGTGGCTCAGGCCTGTAATACACCACTTTGGGAGGTGGAGGTGGTTGGATCACCTGAGGTCGGGAGTTTGAGACCAGCCTGACCAACATGGAGAAACCCCGTGTCTACTAAAAATACAAAATTAGCTGGGCGTGGTGGTGCATGCCTGTAATCCCAGCTACTAGGGAGGCTAAGGCAGGAGAATCACTTGAACCCGGTGGCGGAGGTTGCGGTGAGCCGAGATCATGCCACTGCACTCCAGCCTGGGCAACAAGAGTGAAACTCCGTCTTAAAAAAAAAAAAAAAAAAAAAAAAAAGGGAAAAGGAAAAAGAATACAACAGGTCTCAGATGTGGAAAAAAAATGGACAGGGAAAAAAAGAAGAGGAACTAAAAGCCAATTTTCAAATGGGATCTTGAAGCACACAGAAATACATACCTTTCCATCACATGTACAGAATATCTGTGACTAGTTGATTGCAACAATAAGCTTCAGTGTATTTTCACATTTTAATACTCAGCTATACCTATTTAACTGCTCTGCATTCCTTCAATATCTCTACTCATTTCTTCCCCATTTAATTTTATCCTTGACAATCATTTAAACCAGATCTCAATTGTATGAATAAGTTATTCTCAACTAGTGGTGATTTTCTCTCTCCTGCAAAAGGACAAAAATCTCAGAATTTTGGCTTGTCACTCTGGGGTGCTGGTGCTCCTGACATTCAGTGGATACATGTCAGAGATGCTTCTATGTATCCTGTGAAGCACAGGACAGTGATACCATGATAAAATGTGTTCGCTTCCAAATGTCCAAATTTCTGAGGCTGAGAAACCCTGCTCTAGATAATGAAGAGTGAATATCCTAGCAACCATTGTCCTTGAATTTCAATCCCATGCCCATGGAATAAATGGTCTCATATTGAAAATAATCTGAAAAATAAGAGGAAGAGAGGTCACTTGAGAACAGTGCTTCAGGGTAATGCTTATAAAGCTCTAAATTAATCGAATTCTTGAGTTTAGCATAAAAATCCTCAAATTAAAGACCTATTAGAAAAGAGAATTTGAGTCAGGTATGTTCCCGCCACATCTTCATTGCCTCTCAAAATGGTAAATTTCTTTCCAGAGGGAATAGCTGATAATTTCAGTAGATAAAAGGTTTTGTCATATTATGCCAGTATCAAAAAAAAAAAAAGAGAACAAAGCACAGTGGTAATAAAACAATAAAATATAGAGGAAAAGCATAAATAAGTATAATAAAAAGAGGATTACACTCATCTGTGTGGATCAAAAATCATCTGCCTGATGCTGATGTTTGCATTATGCCAGCTGGAATTTTCAGACAAATTGCTGCATCTTTCACAGATTAAACTAATGCTCCTGACTGAACGAATGCAGATTAATGCTAGGGCATACAATGTAGAAATACTTAGACTATGGAAATCAGACAGATGGCTTGGTAAATTAATCCATAAGCAGCATGCCATAAGGTTAGTCAATGACAGTGATGTAAGAGTGTGGTTGATAGGAATAATCATAGGAAATGTGAAGGTGAAAAAGATCATGAAGGGGGAATGGAGAAGCCACTTTAATTTTTGTCATAAAGCCTCTTTATATATCATCATTTTAAATGCACTTCTTTAAAACAAAGAGTGGCTGAAGGGAAGAAGAATTTAATTATTCAGAAATAAACAAGTGGAAATTTTGTGACAATAGAATCTATTGCTCCAAGCACCTAATCAGAGTTAAAAGCAAAGGGTTATTATAAAGATTACATATAAATTAATACTCCTATTATAATTGTTAGTATAAATTTATGTGGGACTTCATTTTGAATTCTCATGTAATTCATTGCCATGTTTTTTCACAGTTTCAATAGTTTTTTATGATTAAGAATATCTTATTTAAAAATTACAACATAAAACACACGCAAGTCCTAACATATAAAGACTTCTGTTTTAGAATTATATTTATTTGGGAAAGATGAGAAATAGAAATGTATTTGTAATTACATATACTAAAACAAGTTCCCATGGGATGTTTTCTATTTTATAAATTAAATATGAAGTGAATCAATCTTCTATGTATAAAAAGAGAAGTATCAGCCTTAAAGATTAGAAGAAGGTTGAAAATACAATCTGAAATAGCAATTATGGATAATGTGAGAATGAGATGGCTCGGCTAAGGTATTATGAGCCAGGTAGTATTGAGCACTTATATGAGGCTAGTGGTCATGGGACTAAGCATAGGACCAACATGCTCAATTGTGTGATTGTCTCTATCTATGCTGAACAGCCAGTCAGCAACCAGGGTCAATAAACATGGATACCCTTGGGACTAGAGTTTCATGCTGATAGGCAATGAAGGAAAACCAATAACAAATTTAGTGGATAATATTGTCAAAACAGAGTTTTTTTGTGATAATATACATATCTAGGAAAGGTAGCACTGGAGAGAAAAGTAGAGGAATCAATGGATAAGTAGAGCTTATTAAACTTTAGAATTAGAATGGTGGCAATATAAGCAAGTAAGCAAGAAAAGTAAAAGGTTATGCCCAGAGACAGAATTTCTAAGTTTGGCTTTGGAAAATAAATTATTTCACATCATGAGAAAAAGTATACAGTAAAGTTATAGTGGTTAGCAACAGAAGTGGAATGAAAAATAAGATGTATAAAATAATAGGTCATAGGCCTGGCAGATCAGAGTATTTATGTGGAGTCTGCATGGAGCTTGTGATGAGTAAAATAGAATGTCATGTTCAAAATCTTCAGTTAATAATTGAGTTGATCACAGAAGTCAATAAACAAAATAGGAGTGATAGAGCAGATAGTAAAATCATCCAAAAGAATGTGGATTTTTATTATTATTGCAGTGGGATTGAGAAATGAGGAGGAGACCTACCCTACCTCCCAAATTTAGGTTGTGTGAAATGTGGAAACATGAGCAGTCATCTCTGGACATATAATATTTATGGGAAAGCCAGGTTTGAATAAAGACCAAGATGTTGAGTGAGGCATTTAAGGTTAGAGGAGAATTTCACTTGGCAAAACAAACATATATTTTTTAGCACAGACGGGAGGTTTGGTTCAGGTGAGAAATAGGTATTAGGAAACTAATGTCTAAAAATATAAAAATTTCAGACTAGATTAAAGTAGTTACTCTGGGATTAATGAAAAATTTGTTTATGAGATTTCTTATTATTCTTATTACTTTTTACTGAACTCCACCTCCCTTCAGTCAATTGCAGCCTGTTTTCCTAGTCTAAGGCATTGTCTGTGCTGTACTGCAAGAGTTAATGGCAAACTGAAAAACAAGAGTTATCTTAATATTGTCTACAGTATCCCTTGTGAATAAGTAAGAGTTCTTTTGATGGCAATATAAACCAATGTTTATTAATTAAAATGATAAATACCTTGAAAGAAATATGATGTATATAGGGAAGAAACTTATGCAATCATGAGCCAGAAAGGACAGGAATTAGAGTAATTCAGGGACTTTCATATTAGTGGTTTTGCTGTAGAACATTATGTGAAAGTCCACTAGCTTTAAATCCTTGTAAGTTCTAGGCTATCTGTAGAGAGATAGAAGAATTTTATTTATTCAGGAAATTAATACTTGCATGTATGTATTTGTATTCTCTTTTGCTTGAACCAATTCAGTGAATTGCTCCATATTTTGGTAAATCTTCATCTAAATCATGATTAGTGATGATTCTAGAACATTTTGTTGCAACGAAAAATAGTGCATCACAATCCACCTTACTTCTAAGGAGAAAACAAAAATATTACTTTTCTCATCACCAAAGGAGACTGAAATACCTATGAGGGTTTATTTATAATTTTCATCAACTGCTGTTCACATTTCTTATGTCGGTGACTGACATTATTTGAATTTTCAAGTTACTCAATCAAAACAAATTTTCCCTTGAAAACCTGTCTATATAGAAATTGTTGCTGCCATTGTTGATTTCATTAAACATTTGATAATTTTTTATTAGGCATTTATATTTCAAGCCTTCTAGGTGCTGAGAATAATGGCTTAAAAAGATAAATCTATCTCCTCTTTTGGTGATTGCATTTTGTGGGAAGAGGAAGAATACGAACAAAATAGATAACTAAAATATTTGGTACATTAGATAGTGCTAATGGCAGCCAAGGGAATCAAAGCAGGAAAGGAGATTAGGGAGTCAATTGTTTGGTGATTATATTTTTTTATGGATGGTCAGAGAAGATTTCATAGAGAGGTTAACATGTGAGAAAAAAATCTGAAGAAGATGAGAGGATAAGAAGTGTGGATACATTAAAGAAGAGCTGTTCAGGTAGTGTCTTGAGGCAGCAACACATCTGGATTGTTCAAGGTGAACAAAGATACTCATGTATCTTTGCTGTAGAAGACAGAGCTGTAGGAAGATTAAATAGGAGTAGTAATGGAGGGTCTGACATTGCAGAGGATCTGGTCAGCCCCTGTAAAGATGTGTTTTTACCCGGAATAACATGAGAACCCTTTGCAGGACTGGGGCAAAAGAATGGCTCTGTCTGACATGAGTTTGCACAAAATCATTCTAGTGCAGTTCTTTATAAGGAAAAAACATCTATCAAGATATTTCTGTATTTGTGTAGCTTCCAGATAATGGAAACATTTTCAGGAAGAAAAAAAAAAAGCTGACAGAGTTGGAAAGGAGTAAAATTAAATCAAATTTGTAGTTGAATTTAATTATAAATTAGTATTTAATTATCAAGTATACATTGAATAAGCAATTATAAAGTTCAAACATAATTGTCATTATGGAAAACTCATAGATGTTGAATAATATATATCCTAGATTCCAAAAATAATGAAATATATTGATATTATTAAAAATAGTGCCAAATCATCTATTATTAAAAATTTATTCTGATGTACATAACATGGCCTCTAACATTAGAAAACCTTAATTTGGAATTCCTGTTCTAATACTGTGGCAGGTAATGCAGTTACATATTCAACAATTCTTCTCTCAATTATTGTGTGCTTACAAAGCCTGCTTTTGGTGATTAAGGCAGAGTCAAAGCTTTACTTTTCCAGATTCACTTCCAACTAGGAGTAGCCACATTCCCTAGTGTTAAGCAATGAAATATAAGAATTGATTTTTTCTACTGGGAACCAAGGAAATATTTTCTCCATCATACAAAAGTTAATAATATTGCTCTCTTGTTATCCAGAAATCCTAATGCTTCCTGTCTTAGAAATACGATCTGATAATAGAAACAGCTATAACATGTCATGGGGGCAACAGCCCTGAATAAAATAACTAACTACTGAGAAAGGCATTATGTAAAGCTGTCTCCAGCTTGACTTTGACAGCATCATGAGCTGCTCCATCAATCCTAAACTGCCTACCTACAGACTTTACAGATGTGAGCTAATACCTTATTACTTAAGGCAATAACATTCAGATATTTTTATTTGAAGCTCAAAAACATCCCTAACCAATACAACTACTTACCTATGTAAAACATGTGACTACATTTAACCTCAATGATGGATGATAACTTCACATGTTCTCATTGAAAACTATGGATGAGAATATTTAGGGAACATTTTTGTGGCATGGATTAAATGACAATATCGAAGTGAAGTGTACACTCAAAATTATTCTCCAATATAGTTGTTTCCCTGCAGTTAGTGAAAATGCTATTTCTGTTTAATTTTTCCAGTTAATTTGTGTGAAATATAATGACTAAAATAGTGCATAGACAACATAGATCCCCCTAATTAATCATGTCCAGCATACTCTTTGGTGAATATGTGTGTGTGTGTGTGTGTGTGTGTGTGTGTGTGTGTGTGTGTGTAATACATAAATACATTTAATATATATGTTATAAATATACACTTCATATATTTTTATAAATATATACTTCATATATATTTTATAAATAGATATGTAATTCATATATATTTTATAAAAATACACACCATATATATTTTATAAAAATACACACCATATATATTTTATAAATATATACACTTCATATCTATTTCATAAATATATACACTTCATATCTATTTCATAAATATATATACTTCATATACATTTTATAAATGTATATACTTCATATACATTTATCAATGTATATACTTCATATACATTTATCAATGTATATACTTCATATACATTTATCAATGTATATACTTCATATACATTTATCAATGTATATACTTCATATACATTTATCAATGTATATACTTCATATACATTTTATCAATGTATATACTTCATATACATTTTATCAATGTATATACTTCATATACATTTTATCAATGTATATACTTCATATACATTTTATCAATGTATATACTTCATATACATTTTATCAATGTATATACTTCATATACATTTTATCAATGTATATACTTCATATACATTTTATCAATGTATATACTTCATATACATTTTATCAATGTATATACTTCATATACATTTTATCAATGTATATACTTCATATACATTTTATCAATGTATATACTTCATATACATTTTATCAATGTATATACTTCATATACATTTTATCAATGTATATACTTCATATACATTTTATCAATGTATATACTTCATATACATTTTATCAATGTATATACTTCATATACATTTTATCAATGTATATACTTCATATACATTTTATCAATGTATATACTTCATATACATTTTATCAATGTATATACTTCATATACATTTTATCAATGTATATACTTCATATACATTTTATCAATGTATATACTTCATATACATTTTATCAATGTATATACTTCATATACATTTTATCAATGTATATACTTCATATACATTTTATCAATGTATATACTTCATATACATTTTATCAATGTATATACTTCATATACATTTTATCAATGTATATACTTCATATACATTTATCAATGTATATACTTCATATACATTTTATCAATGTATATACTTCATATACATTTTATCAATGTATATACTTCATATACATTTATCAATATATATACTTCATATATATTTATATATACTTCATATATATTTATATATATACTTCATATATATTTATATATATACTTCATATATATTTATATATACTTCATATATATTTATATATATACTTCATATATATTTATATATACTTCGTATATATTTATATAGATACTTCGTATATATTTATATAGATACTTCGTATATATTTATATAGATACTTCGTATATATTTATATAGATACTTCGTATATATTTATAAATATAGATACTTCATATATATTTATAAATATAGATACTTCATATATATTTTATAAAGTACATACACTTCATACATATTTTATGAATAACTATGTCATATATATTTTTATAAATACATACATTTCATATATGTTTATGAAATTATATATTACTTCTTTGATATTGATGAAAATGAAGACAAGAAGTAGAAAAAAGTAAGAGGAGATAAAGCTAAAGAAGAGAGGAAGAAGAAGAGGAATAGATGAAGGAAAATAAGAAGAGGTAGAGGGTGAGGGAGAAAATAGAATCAAAGCATTTCTGGATACAAATCACTTGAAGTTTGTACTTATATACTATGTGAAGTCAGAGCAAAGCTACAGAATCCTTGGAATTGCTTTTTAAACTGTAATATTTAGTATAAATATGGATGAAAACTGACAAGGAATACTTAGAAATACTTGTTTTCTTTTTTAATTACAAAAGATATGCTTATTCTCAGTTTTGCCAAATTCCTCATTAAAAAAAAATTCAAGATCAATTTTTCTAAGTGCCTTAAGAGAATATCATGTTGCTGAGCTGAATTCACATAGACTATTTCCCATATACCTTATATAGCAATTTTTGATTGATTATACATATATTAATACATTTAACAATTTACTTCATCTTGTGTATTGAATTTTAAAGTTCCTAATAGATATTATTTTAAATTTTATAGTTGAGAAATAGTATTGACTCCTATTTTTCTTCACCTAAGATGTAGAAGATTCTAGCAAAAATCTTATTTTAATTTTTATTTTTTAAATTGACAAATATTGTATATACTTGCTATGTACAACATGTTTTGAAGTATGTCTACCTCATGAAATGGTTAAATCTAGTTAATGAAGAAATCCATCACCTCATATAATTATCATTTTTGTGTTGAGAGCACTTAACATCCACTCTCCTTGTATTTTTCAAGAATACTTTATATCATTTTTAACTGTAGTCACTTTGCTGTACAATAGATCTCTCAAATTTATTCCTCCAATCTAACTGTAATTATATATCCTTTGAGCACCATCCCCCCATCCTGACCTTCCCCCTAAGTACTCCAGTCTTTCATAATCACCTTTCTATTTTCTACTTCTATGAATTCAACTTTTTTAGATTCCACATATGATTGACATCAAGTGGTATTTGCCTTTCTGTGCCTGGCTTATTTAACTTAACATGATGTCCTCCATGTTCCTAAAAAATATTCAACTTCACTACTCTTGAAGAAAATTTAAGTCAGATCTAAAATGTGATGCCACCTCACTCCAGTAGTAATGGTTATTATCAAAAAGACAAAAGATAAGTGTTGGCAAGGATGTGGAGAAAAGGGAACCATACACACTGTTGGTGAAAATGTAAATTAGTGTAGCCATTATAGAAAACAGGATAGAGGTTTCTTAAAAAATTAAGAAATAGAACTATCATATGATCCAACAATGCCACTACTGGGTACATATCCAAAGAAAACAAAATCAGTATGTCAAAGAGATATTTGCACTCTCATGTTAATTTCAACGCTATTCACAATAACCAAGATCACAATAACCAATAATCAGCCTAGTTCATCAACAGATAAATCTGTAAAGAAAATGTGGTATATATACACAATGGAATACTATTCATCCATTAAAAAACAAGCAATAGTCTTACAAGTAGAGCAAATGGCTCTTTTCTTTCCCAGGAAATGTCTTGAATAAGGCAAAACCTAAGATTCTTGCACTAATTTCCATGTGCTATCTGCACATTGCCTAGTGTCTGGATCATAGTAGGCACTTTCCTGGTAACAACCTTGTAATAACTTTTGATGCAAACCCAGTCTCTCCAACATTTAGTAACTTAAAGAGAAAATATTTATTATTGTTCACTAGTCTGTTGGTTGCTGAGGGTTCTTTTCTGGTCTAGGCCAGCTTGATTGGGACTGGATGTTTCAAAGTAGCCTTACACAATGTCTGGTGATTGGCTTAATGACAGCTAAGTGGAGGCATGACTTAGCCACATGTGTCTTGTTCTTCCAGGTAGCCTGGGTTGTTAATGTGAAGTTCTTAAAAGCAGCCAGAGAACAAGCTCTACCCAATGTGCGAGCACTTTCTATACCTCTGTTTGCATCATATTTGCTAATGGCTCATGACCAACTCAGATTCCAAACTCAAAGAATGTTTCTCTAAAATATATGATGTAAAAATACATATTTTATCCTGAATTATATCTGAACTACTAATACTCTGAAGAGTCTACCTTTTTTACACTGATACTGTGTTAAATGAGCTCCATTTAATTTTATAGTTAAAAGAACACAAAAACAATCAAAATACAAACTCTACATTTGAAATGTTGACTCAGTGTAGAGACACTTCCTTAAGATTTATCTCCGAGCAGCATTATTTTTAATGTACCCCCTTATCAATGATTTAGAGGGAAACTGATAATCAGAAACTACCAAATTCCAGATTCCAGGTCCAAGATTATAAATGACTATGAAATATTTTTTAAAAGACCAGAATTGGTGAAATCTTTATCTTGGTTAACTTTATTTCATGAGAGCATGGTGCATTAAATTAATGTAAGAAAATCTATCATTTATGACATCTTTTGATCTTATATGTCTTTGCAATTACATACATGGATTTCAATTGATTCCATTATATAGGAGCAGAAAATTTTCCTTGCATAAATTCAGTTCTCTAAACCAGAAACCGAAATAGAAACAAAAATATTTTTTGTCTCTATTGACATTGCTTTTGTTCATGATTCATGCAATACCCATGAAATATTCATCATATCTATACATAATGATTTTGTAATTTAGAAGTCATTATACAGTAATCGAAAATATGTAATGTAGCTTCAATTAACAAAATATTATTGTTTAATGAAATGACAGAAAAACCCAGGTTATGACTAGAAAAAATTGAAAGATTTACAAACATAAAAATTAAGTTTTCTGAATGGAAGGACACTACTGACAGATTCAAAATGCAAAGATAGAGCAATAGAAAATCTACAATAAAAATAACTAAGAATATAGAAAATTAATGTTTGCAATATAAAGAGAGCTCTTGTATATTGGTATTTTAAAAAGCGTAAAGAAATAAATAACCAAAGCATAAGAAAAAACCTATAAACAAAACCCAGCAAATCTGGCCAAATAGCATAAACTGTCATTAAAAAACAAACAAACAAAGGAACAAAAAAACAGAAATGTAAAAGGCAAAAGAAAAATATGTTAGAAAATGTTCAGCTTCACTAGGAGTTATGAAAAGACAAATGAAAGCATCTTTAAGACAATTTTTCATTCTTTTGTTTGGCAAATAGTAAAATCCATTTTAATATATCCAATGCTGATTACATTGATGGAAAATAGGTACTTTCATGAAATCCTGGTGGGCTATGCATATAGACTCTTTGTTGGAAATATGCTGAAAGTATTGATCAAAAGTCAATGACAAATACAAAGCTTGGCTTTTTGCTGGAGAAACTTAAAATACACAAATACTCTCTCCTTAATCTCAAAAAGCTATATAGAAACAAGTAGTGAAAATCTGTATAAAATCATCAGAAAGCTGCTGAAGTAATAGGTTAGACAAACAAAGATTTCAGAAAGAGATAACCGTGGAGAAATGAACTTATTCCTGGAACTATATTCTATATTGTAGAGGCCTTTTCTGATTCTGAACACTATGAGTATCTGTGTCTGGTTTCAGAAAATAGCTACTTCTGGGGAACCTACTGAAATATTGGTGTTCTAATCAGGCTAGAGAGACAAAATTGGAGCATCAGTGGTCAACATCTAAGAGAAAAGGAAATAGTGTATAACTGAGCCTGACACATAGCCAGTTCTCTCCTTAAGACGTTGGCTGTAATCTGCAGCTGCCCAGAAAAGACAATAAAATGTTAAGCTAAAACCATATGGAAAAGTGAAGTAGAGATTTTAGCAGTTTCATCAAGCCAGGAAGACAAAATATTAATGTTCACGACTTGCCAGGAAAAGGATTGTTATAAATAAACTAGATTCTTGGTTGGAATCTCTAGAGACCTTTGTTCTAAGAACAAACTTAAAATAATTATTTTTTAATACTACCTTACCTATATGGCCTCATCTTGGAATTAGTCAATGAGAAAAAATCCCATGAGATTTGAAAGACAGTTGAGAAGTAGAGGTCCCTGACTTTTTGATCTTTCGATCAGGAGGACAGTAGGAGTGACAGATTTAGTGACTTCTAAAGACTTGGCAGAATCCACTAACATGATGGCTTCCATTGTGGGGCAACCTCTGCCAGTGGGACATCTTTCTTAGACATGGCACAATAATAGAATACATTGAATGATGTCAAAACTTCCTTAGTATTACATAGAAAAAGTAAAGCTTTGGGAAATAGAAATGCTAGTGTAGGTTTATTGTGGATACCCTGCTTACATACTTCCTCATTATGTACAACAGAGGGCCTAGAGAATACTCACTTTAAATAGGCTTCTAGAAATGTATTGATGAGAGATTAATAGTATCTTTGAAAGGCTGTTTTGTGCCTGTAATCTGTGGTCCAGGAATCACAGTGGGAAATGCTGCCATCAAAATAAATCTTCTGACCATCATCCCTCAATAGGAATGATGAGATCCCAGCATGGCAGGGGCCAGACGTTGGCATCTAACAACCAGAGAAAAGATGGTCACGATGACTATAATAAGCATAATGAGCATAAGGGTAATGGCAGTTAGAGTTTGACATACAGAAATCTTTTATTGTGAATAAGGGAACATAATTAAATATGAAAGAAATGGGCAACCTATTAATGTCTTACTTGATTTAAAAAACGAAACAAATTATCTTAGGTCTGGTGAACTTAAATTGCTGCATTAGAGGGTCATGGTCCCTCACTGTATTCTGCAATTTAATCAGTTCAAGATCCAGGGCAGTGTGAATGCAGGAGAGGCAGGATTCTCCTGAGGAAGAACACTGTTACACCATCCTTCATTCTATGGTTATTTTACAAGTTCCAGAATGTACTGTGGGAGTCAACATATTTAGTAACTGGCCAATTTCCACATGGCTTTCTGACTTAGAAATAACAGGTATTATGGTAGAAAGGGCCAAATGAAAGTTCTTTAAACTCTCTCTACCTGCTCAAAGCAATACCGCATTCCTGGAGGAATGCTCCTTAAAAATTAAAGATTACAAAAGTAGTAATCTTTATTATATCCCTCTTTAACACCTCTGATTGGCCTGGGTAGAAACAGGTGAATCTTGGAGAAAGAGTCGATTAAAGTAAACTTAATGAGATAATTGATCCATTGTAGCTGCTGTTCCAGAAGTAATTTTTCTGTTGACCTCATATGGCATCTGGTATAGAACCATTGATCCAGTGTGTGTTTTTTGTTTGTTGGTTTCCTACCCGTTACTAAAGAATACCAATTCAACTTTCTTTCATCACCTTATCATAGGGCTGAAAAACCATTAAGTATTTCACATAAAACTTCTTTACCATCTTATCACAGGGCTATATCAATTCTCCAGCCTTTCATTACAAATTAGCCTGTAGGGATATTGTTCATCTTTCATCCCACAGGATAAAGTGTTGATCTTCTATATTGACATATCATACTGATTAGATATTGGTGAGACACATGTATGACAAAGTTTGAGAAGAAAAATTTTTTACAGTTAAATTACCTGAAACTTTGGTGAAATACCAAGGGTCGAACAGTTTAGAACACAGTAAGGTAATCTTCCCAAGTTAAAGGACAAATTGTCAGTTAAAACTGACATCCACTATCACTACAAAAAGAAAAAAAAAAACATAGGTACTAGAGGGCCTCTTTGTATTTTGGAGGAAACATATATTTCATTGTTGCATGCTGCTTAAAACTGTTCACTGAATTATGTGCAAGGGACCAAGAACAATAAAGGGCTTTTCAACTGATTCAGGCTGCTGTGAAAGCTGCTCTGTCACTTCAGCCATACGTTTCAGACAATCCCATGGTACTTAAAATGCTTATGGCAGATAAAGATGTTGAAATTGATAATTTGACATATTCCAATAGAGCCTAATAAAATATTTGAAGCAGAATACTCTAATATTGCAATGATGGAGCATAAATTACTTTCAATTCTATCATAAAAGTTAAAAGACAAAAGGATTAAAAATAACTATATCTACAAATATTTAGTAATAGATTCATGATATTTAAAATATGTAAATAGCGATATAAATTACATAAAATATGAAAGTAGAGAAAGTTGAAATATAGAGGTTTTTTATGCAAAGTTTAAAGTAGTCTGTTCTATCAATAAGATGTTTTATTTAGCCTGATGATAAGCATACACACACACATAAAATCAGTAGTGGATACACAAAAGATAAAAAGAAAGGAATCAAAGGATACCACTAGATAAAAATATTTACTTTCTGCCGGGAGCGGTGGCTCACGCTGTAATCTCAGCACTTTGGGAGGCCGAGGCGGGTGGATCGCGAGGTCACCAGATTGAGACCATCCTGGCTAACACTGTGAAACCTTGTCTCTACTAAAAATACAAAAAATTAGCCGGGCTTGGTGGCGGGCACCTGTAGTCCCAGCTACTCGGGAGGCTGAGGCAGGAGAATGGCGTGAACCTGGGAGGCAGAGCTTGCAGTCAGCCGAGATTGCATCACTGCACTCCAGCCTGGGCGACAGAGCAAGACTCTGTCTCAAAAAAAAAAAAAAAAAAACCCTACTAAGAAAGAAATAAAGGAAGGAAGGAAGGAAAGAAAGAAAGAAAGAAATGAACGAAGGAACTATAAAACCGTCAGAAAAAAATTAACAAAATGTCAATAGTAAGTTATTACCTATTAATAATTCACTAAATATAAATGGACTAAATTATCCACTCAAAAGACAAATAGTGGCTGAATGGATTTAAAAAAAGTATCATTTAACTGTATGCTTCCTAAAAGAGACTCACTTTAGATTTATTAAGACATGCATATCCTGAAAGTGAAGGATGGAAGAAGCTAGTCTATTCAAATCGTAACCAAGAAAAGCAAGGTTGTCTATACTTTGGTAAGACAAAATAGACTTTAAAGATAAAACTATCACAAAAGACAAAAAGGGCAATTATATAATAATAAATGAGTCAATTCATTAAGCGAGACCAGCCTGGGCAACACAGTGAAACCCCATCTCTACTAAAATACAAAAAATTAACCTGGCGTGGCAGCGTGCACCTGTAATCCCAGCTACTCGGGAGGCTGAGACCCGAGAATCCCTTGAACCCAGTAGGCAGAGGTTGCAGTGAGCCGAGATCGCGCCATTGCACTCCAGCCTGGTTGACAGAGTGAGACTCTGTTTTAAAAAAATAAAAAAAGGAGAGAATGTTATAATTGCCTATGTATATCTATTCAAAATGGAAACACCTAAATATATAAAGCAAATATTGATGGAACTGAAGGGAGAATTGTAGTAGGGGACTTAGATGCCTAATCTTCAGCAATGCATATATCATCGGGACAGAAGATTTATAAGAAAATAGCAGACCTGAACAGCACTAGAGACCAAATGGACCTAACAGACCTATACAGAATATTTCCTCCAACAGCAGCAGAATACACATTCTTTTAAAGAACACAGGGAACATTCTCCAGGAGACATTATATATTAGGCCACAAAACAAGGCTTACCAAATTCGGTAAGTTTGAAATTATATCAAAGATCTTTTTTAAACACAATGATATGAAACTAAAATTAATAACAGAAAGAAAATATGAAAATTAAAAGTATGGGGAAATTAAACAAAACATTCCAAAACAACAAATAGGTCAAAGAAGAAATCAAAAATGAAGTAAAAAAATATATTGAAACAAACATAAATAGAACCCCAATATACCAAAATTTATGGGATATAGTAAAAGCAATTATAAGAGGAAATCTATAGTGAGATATGCCTACATTCGGAATGAAGATCTCAAATTAAGAACCTAACTTTACACCTCAAGGAACTAGGAAAAGAAGAATAAACTAAGTCTCAAGTCAGAAAAAGGAAAGAAAGAATAAAGATTAGAGACAAAATAAGCAAAATAAAGAGAAAAGTAACAATAGAAGAGATCAATAAAACTAGGTTGGTTTTTCAAAAAGATAAACAAAAGTCACAAACCTTTAGCTAAACTATGATAATCAAAAGAGAAAATAAATAAAATCAGAAATGAAAGAGGGGATATAACCACTGATACCACAGGAATACAAAGGACCATAAGAAAATACTACAAACCATTACAACCCAACAAATTAGATAATTTAGAAGAAATGGATAATTTTCTAGAAAAGTATAATTTACCAAGATTAATTCATTAAATAATAGATCTGAACAGATAAATAATGACAAACTAGATTGAATCAATAATCAAACATATTTTGAAAAAAAGCTCAGAACCTGATGGCTTCATTGGTAAATTCTACTGAGCATTTAGAAAAGAACCCCAATTCTTTACAAATTCTTCAAAAAAATTAAAGAGTTTGGAAGTGTTACTCCTATACTTACTATATACTTACTTATTGCTAACCAAACTACTTACTATAAGTAGCTGGAAGTGTTTACTCCTCTTTAATTTTTTGGAAGAACATTACTCTATATCAAAGCCAGACAATATCACTACAAGAAGAGAAAATTAAAGACTAATGTCCCTGTTTAACATAGATGCAAAATTCTCAACAAAATGCTAACAAACATAGTTCAACAGCATATTTAAAAAACCATACACTATGAGTAAGTGAGAAATAATCCCTTGGATGCAAGGATCATTCAACATACAAAAGTCTATATATGTGATATACCATATTAAAAGAATGAAGGATAAACATCATATGGTCATCACAATAAATGCAGAAAAAGCATTTGATAACATTTAATGTCCTTTCATGATGAAAACTTTCATAAAATTAAGTATATAAAAATTTACTTCAATGTAATAAAGGCCATATATAACAAGCCTACAGTTAACATCATTCTCAAGTGTGAAAAGCAGAAACTTTTTTCACTGTAATTAGAAATATGACAAGAATGCCCATGCTCACTACTTCCATTCAACAGAGTACTGAAATTCCTAGCCAGAAAATTAGACAAGAAAAAGAAATAAAAGGCATCTAAACTGTAAAAAAGGGGTTAAATTATCTTTACAGGTGACATGACATGACAGGTATACTTTAAAAAGCTCAACATCACTAATTATCAGGGAAATGCACATTAAAACCACAAGATATCACCTTACACCTGTTAGAATAGCTATTATTAAAAAGGCAAAAGATAAGTATTGGCAAGAATGTGAAGAAAAGGCAACCATGTACACTATTGATGTGAATATAAATTGGTACAACCACTATGGAAAACAGTATGAGAATTACTCACTAAATTAAAAATAGAGCTAGTATATGATCCAGCAATTTTACTTTTGGGTGTATATCCAAAGAAAATAGAATCAGTGTTGAAGATACATTTGTACTCCTATATTCAGTGTTGAAGATATATTTGTACTCCTATATTAATTGCAGTATTATGCACAACAGCCAAGCTGTGGAATCAACCTAAATGCCCAATGGAGGACAAATAAGTGAAGAAAATGTGGTAGATATGCACAATGGAATACTATTCAGCCTTAGAAAATAAGGAAGTCCTGTTGTTTGCGAAAATGTGGATGAATCTGCAGGCCACTCTGC
Source organism: Pan paniscus (assembly GCF_029289425.2). Taxonomy (NCBI): domain Eukaryota; kingdom Metazoa; phylum Chordata; class Mammalia; order Primates; family Hominidae; genus Pan; species Pan paniscus. The sequence continues at coordinate 40,283,361 of NC_073258.2, read as the reverse complement.
TAAGTAAAATAAGCAGAAGAACAGAAAGTCAAATCCTACAGGTTCTCAATTACACATAGAATCAAAATATTCAACCTGTAGAAACAGATAACAGAATGGTAAACGGAGGCTAGAATAACCAGGAAATGGGAAGATGGTGGTCAGAGGCTACAATGCTCCAGTTAGACAGGAGCAATATGTTTTGGAGATCTATTGTACAATATGGTGACTGTAATTAATAATAATATATTGTATACTTGAAAATTGCTAAGATAATACATTTTAAATGTTTTTGTGAGGTGATGGATATGCTGATTAGGTTGATTTAGTCATTCTACAATGTATACATATATCAAAGCATCACAATGTCTAAATACATAGAAAATTATCAATTTTAAAATAATAAACAAATATACAAATGACACTTGAACCTTTCAAAAGTGGATGGCTGGGACGGCTATAGCATAGCGGCCCCATTCAAGAGTAGCTGTAGAAGACAGTAATGAAGAGAACATTTTCCAGTGGGCAAAAATCTGAGAGGTATACTTGGTTGTCATTTTCCCTAAAAGGGGAGATGGCCAGAGACACTAACCTACAGTGATTCATAGGAGTGTTTAGCAGTCGGTCTGAGGGTTAATGACTTGAAAAGAACAAAGTTGAAAAGGATCAAGGAGATTGGTGGAATAAATATTTTGGGTGAACTTCCCTAAATGGGCATAAAGTGTGAGAATATTTGTATCTACTAGAAAAATCCACTAAAGATAGCCTTAGTACAAGAGATTATCAAAAATTACATGGAAAAAATGTCTGATGACTCTGTTGATGTCAGTGACCACTTTCCTTAGATGCCTTTATTTTTTATTTATTTATTTATTTTTTTGAGATGGAGTCTTGCTGTGTCACCAGGCTAGAGTGCTGTGGTGATCTCAGTTCACTGCAACCTCCACCTTCTGGTTTCAAGTGATTCTGCTGTCTCAGCCTCCCTAGTAGCTGGGATTACAGGCGCGTGCCACCATGCCCAGCTAATTTTTTGTATTTTTCGTAGAGACGGGATTTCACCATGTTGGCTAGGATGATCTCGATCTCCTGACCTCATGATCTGCCTGTCTTGGCCTTCCAAAGTGCTGAGATTACAGGTGTGAGCCACCACGCTCGACCAGATCCCTTTATCTTTAATGAGTGAACTCACTGTGGCAAGTATGAAAGTTATCGTGAGCTAAGCTACACAGCATGTTGCTTACCAAAGTTGATCTGACTACAAACCTTCAGTGCTAATTTATCAACAGCAGAGAATAACACTGAGACCCAGAAATAGCATAATTTCTCCACAGACCATATAGATACCTAAAAGACCATGTAGATACCTGAAAGAGATCTATTTGTGCTTTCTGGAATAGACACATCCTAATGCTTCTGCCCAACCTATCCTCTGGAGACTTACAGAGAACCTTCTTTTTTTTCATGGTATTCTACATACCAATGCTTATTGCCAGGAAACTCATTTTATAGAAATTCAAAAAGCAACGATTTGTTCATGATTAAAAAATTCACAGATCTTACTATTTTACCCATAACCCGAAGGCAACTGTCCTGATAGAATGATGCAGTGCCTTTGCAGAAGACTGTTACAGCACCAGTTAAATGGCAATGTTTGTGGATTACAATAATGTTTTGCTACATGCTCTGATCAGTGCCTAATACATGTTATTTTTATGCCATAGCCATGATACATAGGTACAGGAAACAAAGTAAGAAAATTGTATGCTTCTCCCATTACCTCTGATAATCTAAGTAAGAAATACTTCGAACAAGTGAAACACCAATGGTCCATTTAACTGGAAGGAGAAACAGTGCGAAGAAGACAATGGTTGTGCCGACTGGGATGATTGATCTTATCTATAATATGAAATTAGGTTGTTACTACACACTAGGAAAGAATATGTCTGGAAAACGACTGATGTTTTCTGGGAATAATCTCAGTATCCCACGTCTAGTGATTACAATTAACTGAAAACGACAGCAGCTCAGTACAAGAGAAACACATAATAGTGTGGACACTTTGTTAAAGGAAAGTCTGAGTTGCCTTAACCAGTGGGCCACTATTATAGATTATAGAGGTAGAATGAATATTAGAAGAAGAAAGTTCTAATTTCTAGCTGCTACCACATTATTAATTGCTATATTATGTATGTATTTTCCTCTTTGCTTTAATATTATTTGTATATATTAACCAATTTGTTTTATCTCCCTCTGACTAATATGCATTATTAGATGTTAAATCTCTCTAACTCAGTAATTAAATTACAGGATATCAAAGAGAGATTGTGACTTCACTAGAACAAGAATAAATGTGATCTGAAGATTATATGGTCTTTGCATCTCCTCTTTCTGGAAGAAAGTTGACAAGTCTTTAGTTTTATGTGAGATGGTTGCATTCAGTTGAGCTGAAGCATTATTTTATTAGTATTTTTATTCAGAAATTAAATATAGTTAAAAGGAGTGTGTATAGATGCCACATTGATGAAAGAATGGTCTGTAATAAATTATTTGCTTCAACTAAGCATCAACACACTTCATATTTCCCAGTATTCACCTACCTATACGAATTTCGGTTACAGTTTGTTCATGAGTGGTACTTGCCCAAAGTTTGGAGACAGACATGAAGTAGAGGCCATTATTATTCTAAGCTGTCTATAGCTGTCATATGTTGTGTGGTCAGAAGTGGTGATTGCCATGGCAGCTTCCAAATATACAGAAACTTCTACAAACACTGCCAGCTTTGCAGATCTATCCGTCACATCCTTTTGTGCTTGTAGTTGATTCTCAGATTTCCCCATGATTATTTTTTTTCTCCCCTCTAATGCTTTAGATCAATATCATTGTAAGTTATTTCTGATCCTTTGGCCACAGAAATCCAGACTTTCTCTTCTCCAATGCGAAACACATTTACGTAACCTGTAGTTTCTGTGTGCAAACCTTATTTCCATACTTGCAGTGGTTCTCATTTTCTTACTAAATCCAAATAGAATAATTCACTAACAAATAAACAAAAGTCAGTCAAATGTGGACCAATGAAGTAAGTATGTTATTAATCAATAATTATGATTGACTCAAGTGTGGGCCTGTTGAAGTTCAGAGAAGAAAAACAAGATTAAATCAGCTGTAGTGTGATTATAAGTCACCTTCAATGCTTGTCTTAATTGAATAAACAGTACACAAAGACTACAGGGAATATAAAGGAAGCATTTTAGATAGAGTCTTTTAATATCAGAAGCAAGACAAGGATAACCACCATCACCATTTCTAATTGTCATTGTACCTGTCTGTATACCTTGTCAATACAATTAAATAAGAAAAAAAATAAGGTAGAAAGATTAGAAAAATTATATGGATATAAATGATAGTGACTTGTTAATACTTAGGTAACAGGAAGGCAAGAAGATATTCTTCAAATGTTGTTTTTTGAGGGAATAAGAACCAAATATACGAAATATTCTTTAGTAAAAGGAGGGTATGAGAAAGTTTATTAGTAGAATGGGAAAGTGAGTAAACTAGCAAACTCTAGTTGGTTCTCAGTACTGAGAGACAACTTGAGGTCTGTGTTCTTGAATAAAGAGATAACAATCATGGAGTTACTCATGTTTTCTCAGGCTATTTTCAGTTGATTGGATATGCGTGTGGAAATGCATATGGATTTAGCAGACTTCTGGTTAGGCAGTGTAAGTGTAGGTTAGAGCAAGACAGTTTGGGAAGTGAGTAGAATGATGAACACTCAGTTCAAATTAGGCAAAGACAAAAATGAGGATAAGAAGGGAAGACCCATCACAGTAGGAAAATGAAAGGTAGCGGGATCAAAAGAGTAGATTGGAGTATTTACGGAAGTGAGCTTGAAAGATAGGTAGTAGTCGAAGAAAAAGGTAACAAAAATGGAAAGTGTAGAAATGACACAGTTGTTGGTAAGGACAGGTTACAAGAATTCTGTTGTAGGAATTGTTACTAGATCAAAAGTAAAATTCAATTACTGAAGGTAAAAAACATTTTTGAAAATGGGAGGAAGTAGATGGATTATATAAAAAGTGAACTCCACAAGAATTATGACAAAAGTAGTGATTGAAGTAAAGACAGTGAAACAGGTATTACAATCTTCAGTGAACGAATGACAATGGTTGGGAAGCTAGGTAACTGTATAATTTAATGTCATAGAATCCAAGCAAATCATTATTTATTTATTTGAGGAATGGGAGAAGGGTGGGTGTCAACAGTTTGAAAATAACAATGAGGATAAATTAGCACATATACCTTGTCCCTTGTCCTATAGTATACAGGATGTGAAAGGAAAAAAAGCTTTCCAGGAAGAAAATGTTTTGCAACATATTATACAAACTATAATTATGATCAAACCTTTAATAAATATCGAGAGTTTAATATTCCAGATTACATTCTTTTTAGAGTAAGATTTTACTTTGGAAATTATACATTTATAATTTTTTATCCAAAACATTAAACAGATTTTTATGTCTTTATAATGTTTTAATGGCCAGTAATATCCAACAATTATAATTTTTAAATCTTAGTCTCTTTGTCATCTGACAGATTTAATTCAGAATTTCTTAACTGCAAATATCTTTATCATGAATATGTTATGATAAATAAAATGTATATATTATCATACATATATTTTGATGATATGTAATTATTTTATATCAGAGTTCTTTTCAAACATGTTTTTGAAAAATTGTTTATACTATTCTTCATTGTTGTATTTTACCTTCACAAATGGAAAACTAAATAAATGCAGTGCATCTAAAGAAAGATGTTCTAGAAGAGAAATACAGGACTTGAGTAATTTCCCAGTTGTTTCTAAAGAAAAAATAAACCACAATGAGATATCATCTCACACCAGTTAGAATGGCGATCATTAAAAAGTGAGGAAACAACAGGTGCTGGAGAGGATGTGGAGAAATAGGAACACTTTTACACCGTTGGTGGGACAGTAAACTAGTTCAACCATTGTGGAAGTCAGTGTGGCGATTCCTCAGGGATCTAGAACTAGAAATACCATTTGACCCAGCCATCCCATTACTGGCTATATACCCAAAGGATTATAAATCATGCAGCTATAAAGACACATGCACACGTAGGTTTATTGTGGCACTATTCACAATAGCGAAGACTTGGAACCAACCCAAATGTCCAACAATGATAGACTGGATTAAGAAAACGTGGCACATATACACCATAGAATACTATGCAGCCACAAAAAATGATGAGTTCATGTCCTTTGCAGGGACACGGATGAAGCTGGAAACCATCATTCTCAGCAAACTATCGCAAGGACAAAAAACCAAACACCGTGTGTTCTCACTCGTAGATGGGAACTGAACAATGAGAACACATGGACACAGGAAGGGGAACATCACACACCGGGGCCTGTTGTGGGGTGGGGGGAGTAGGGAGGGAAAGCATTAGGAGATATACCTAATGTTAAATGATGAGTTAATGGGTGCAGCACACCAACATGGCACATGTATACATATGTAACAAACCTGCACGTTGTGCACATGTACCCTAAAACTTAAAATATAATAAAAAAATCCATAAAAGCAAATAAAGCAAGTATTTGAATATTTTCTTATTTTCAGCTCATTTCCTTCAACATGATAGAAGTATACCTAATGTATTATTTTTTCTAATAAAACCTCTTTTCACCCAGAAATATTCTGAAATTTAGTGGGGAGCAGTCTGGGTGAGGGTGAGGATAGAACCAAAGAATGTGAAAAGGAGAACTGTGGTACCTATCAGAGTCAGAACTTTGTTGTGAATAGCAACTTAGCAAATTGGCTTTGTAGTCTAGCCAGAATAGTGACCAGTTTTCTAACAGCAAATATCTGAAAGTTTTGCTTAGTTCTGTGACTGCACAAAAGCCCCTGGGTGACTTCATTTTGGAGATACTTTCTTTGCTTCAGTTCTCTAAATGCTTATGGAAAGCTGTACCAAATAAATTATTTAAAAAAATATAGAAAAAGCTAATGAGAACAGTGCTGATAAATCATACCTGTGGGTTGAGCTAAATTAGTCATTGTTTACATCAAAGCTTTAAAAAGACACTTATGAGCCCATTTCTTTTAAACGTTAGCTTCATAGCAATGTTTACCTCATAAAACAAATGTTCAGTGTCTTCTAATAAGTAACTCACTCATAAACACATACATTTTGCCCGCATAATTGTCATAGAGCTATTTGCTCCCCTTGTGAAATGATAACATGAATGAAAATTAAAGACTTAATGAAAGCTACATTTACGATTGTTAACTAAATTAGCTTTAACCTTGACTTTCCAAAGTCTGCAACTTTATGACAAAGATATTCATGCAGATAAAAAGATGCCATTCCCTATCCTTCATTATGCTTCAAAATACTTACACCTTAAAAATGGCCTTCAGGGGCTTATATAAATGGAAGAAGAAATACACAGGTACACATATAATTACTTTCCTATCTCACAAATTGTCTTCCAAAATCTAATATGATAAAGCCCTTAAGGTTTTGGAAAATACGCTGTGTACATGTTCCAGGATACAAATAATTTTGGATTTGGTTATTGTTTTTCTAATCTTTTTTCATGAAAATGTATATGTAACCTCAGGAAATCAATCATACAGTATAAAAATGATAATATGAGCAGAAGATGAAAAGAGAGGAGGCTGGGGATTCAAGACCAAATTAGAACAACATCTTCATATTCTGTAAGTAGCAGTAGTCAGAAAAGGGAACAGACATATTGCCTAATTTAGAAAAAAAAATACCTTTCAACTTTAAAATTACAAATGTCTATTTGGTGTTTTAAAAAATAATTGTGTCCAGTATCACTCAGAATTTATGCCCAGTGTGTTAGCTTCTTTTGTCATTGGAGATGAACAAAGAGAATATCAATTCAAAATCTTGCCACCTCAAACTCTTTGAACACTACCCATGAGGCCCTAGGTTTTATAATATTTCCTTTGTGTAAAAAGATCTACTATTTGAGGTAACTCAATGAATAAGTAGGTGTGACTAGTGAAGCATGTGGGTAAGGTAACCTGACAAAGCAGATGTAGTTGGGATGGATGGTGGTTGCTGTACAGACATTTGGCTACCTAATTGGTGGCATAAAGAACTTAAGGTAAGCTCCTTCAGGATGGCACAATTTGTATTCCAGAGTTCTTTATACCTTATTTTAAAATAAAATTTAGTTTTACTTTCTCTGTTTTCCTATTCTGGTATATTTGCCTATGTTTCTGCTTAGCATCAGAGAAAGACTGCTTGCTATAACAAATGTATTTATTCAAATACCAAAAAGCCAAGCATTATAAGGTTCCAGAGGAATAGTTGGCAAAATAAAATTTCTATGTTATAAAAATTACTGTGGTTGTCCATGTCTAAGCATACACTTAATTGGTAAAATACCTATGTTAAGTTGTAAACAAAGTATTTTATTAAAATCAAAGATATTATGTTAGGTTACAGTAATCCCTGTAGCAGCAGTCAATCCTGCCCATGTTGTCTTTAATGGGAATTTAAATACTTATTTTAAGAATCACTTTGTAATAATCAGATCAATCAGCAAGCCCCAGCAATTAGGTTACTCAGTGTTTCCCAGCCTTTGGTTATCTTGCCACCACAGGAACAATTCATGAGTAAGCAGTTAGAAATGGAATCATCAAAGAAGACAAGATCACTATCTCCCAGTTGGAATAAATCTTGAATTAATGAAGTGTTCTGTGTGACACGGTCATGAACATAAACTTATTTGTGCATTTTGCTCTTTGCTTTGTTCCTGTCTGAACTAAGTCTTAGAGAACTTCAGGACCAGGCAAGCGAAAGAGGAAGGAAAGTTTTAAGTCGGGCAAGTGTGTGAATTCATTCAATAGAGAAGAATGCTATTTGGAAAGGGATTAATTGTTCTCTCTGTTAACTACCACCATTTTATACATGTGATTACAAATACATATACACGCATGCATCCATACTCATATGTGCAGACCTACACACATATGTACAGACACACACATGTATGACCTTTCACTTTCTGCTGGTACTTCTGACCTTCCACTCATTGGAAAAGATTCTAAATCCTATCCATTGACTGGTGGGAAGAGTTGTTTATAACAAAAATGCAGCAAAAGTGCTTTGAGTTTGATGCTCTGAGTAGACAAAAATTCAGAGAAAAACACATGGTCTATAAAATATTACCCAGAAATAGAAACAAATAAATAAATTAAGTAAGTCGTGGACTAGGTTACAAATAAGTAAAATGAAATATGGGATGAATAAATGCCAGTGGGTTACTGAAAAGAGGTTCTGTTCCCTAAGTTACACCCACTCTCTCCATACTTCCTCCCATTCTGACTTGAGCTTGGAAGAAGGTGATGACAGATGATAGTGTTATTGAAATCTAAGGACAAAGGAGATCTTTTATCCCTCTCTCAGGCAAAGCCTGGGAAGGTGGCAAGGCCCCACAGTGAGACTAGCTGCACAGTAGTGCTTTGGTCTCATTGAGGTTCCCCACGACTATAGAAACGTGTAGAAAGAGTAGAATAATTTCTATGCCCCGCAAAACAGTAGAAAATGGTGACAGTTTTTCATAATGCCAGGGGATGAAGCACAGTAGAATAGATTTCAGCTACCTTGGAAAACACAAAAAAATACCAAAGAGCTACGTCCTGGAGTCACTCACTCTCATGCAAGCTTTAACTTATTCACAGCAGAAATAAACATCTCACTACATATCAGTGGACAATGCATTGTGTTATCCGATTCTCACAAAAACACCATCGCAATTTATAGCTAGAATTCAAACTTAGAACTCTCAAATTGAATTTGATGAAGTCTTCGTAATTCTGCTATGGACACTACTTCAATTTTATTTTTGTTGATTGAAAAAATAAGTGAATGAATGTAATTGAATTGATTTTTCTATACAGCAACTGAAAGGTCTTAAATAATTTCAATTTATAAGTGATTTGATAATTTTATTTTACATGTAATGCAATAGTCTAGTTCTTATTTGAATTTCTATCAAGTGGATGTTCTTTGGCTATGTTAGGAGTCATGCACTCTCTCTGACCCAGAGTAAGGATATATGTCAAGAATTTATGGCCACATTCTGGCACTTACAACTCTATCGAAATTTCCATTTCATGATAAAGTTGATAATGCATATCTCCAGTTAGGTTTTCTTATCCATAAAGAACTGTTCTTAAAAGCTTTCTATACAACAACCGGTTTAACTTTATTTCTGCAAATCAGTTCAGTCAGGAGTGTATGTTTGTAACTTTGCTAAAGGAAAAAATTACTTATGTTTTTAGAATGACAAGAGACAGGCAACACAGGATAATTTTTTAAAAAGCTAGAAGCAGTTGCTTTCATAAAATGAGGAAAGCACATACTTTTATCTGAGAGGCAAGCTGTTTTCCCTCTGATAAAGTGGCCATAATCAGATAATAAATGCTGTGGCCCTTGGTTAGTCATTTAAATGTATTTAAAAGTAAGTTAGATAGCCTAAGATATTTTTATATTCTCAATATTAATATTTTAAATATATTTCTGTGAACAGTTAAAATTTAAGTAAAATTTTTAAATCTTTTTACAATTTTATTATGGGTCTATTTTAAATATGCTTTTTTTTCTTTCTCTACTCCTTTGTGAAACAACATATAATCATCCAAAAAGTATGAGTCCTATTATACAGGTATTAAATTGAGGCTATAACCCTTTTATTCTTAAAACAATAAATTTTACTCATTGACAATATGTTGTCTCAAAGATCTAAAAATTATTCTCATTTTTGGCTCACGCCTGTAATCCCAGCACTTTGGGAGGCCAAGACAGGTGGATCACGAGGTCAGGAGATCGAGACCATCCTGGCTAACACGGTGAAACCCCATCTCTACTAAAAAAATACAAAAAATTAGCTGGGTGTGGTGGCGGGTGCCTGTAGTCCCAGCTACTCAGGAGGCCGAGGCAGGAGAATGGCGTGAACCCGGCGGCTGGAGCTTGCAGTGAGCCGAGATTGTGCCACTGCACTCCAGCCTGGGTGACAGAGTGAGACTCCGTCTCAAAAAAAAGTATTCTGATTTTATTGGAAAATGATGTTATAAATGTATGCTAATTGTAGTTTTAAAACCAAATCATATGATGGTTAAATTAATTTCACATATACAAAGAAAATGTAAATAAACTAAAATGGAAATCTCATTTATAAAATGAATTGCCATAATCCTAGAATGAACTTTTGTTCTTTAAGTATTATCTCTTTCATTCTTAATAATGTGTAACCATTCTGGGACTATCGAAGTTTCAGTTTCTCCCCCATCTGCTATGCATTTGAGTATGTATTCTTATGACCAAGAAGGTGCAGAAAGTTAGCTCTTGTTAAAGAGAAAGGCAGAAAAGCCATACAGAAATCACTGCCAGATTCTTGGGTCGTGAAGAGACAAAGCATGAAATGCAATAGTGACAACGATGAAGAGTTTTGACAAAAATGGCCTGATTTTCATTTACCTCTGATGCCCTGGGCTTCAAATCTGAGAAAAGACATTGTAGCATGGAAAATCAGCAGTAGCTACAATCCAGCGTGGCTATCATCCAACAGGAGCAATGGAGCAGAATAAAATAAATCAAAGCTTGAGGGATTAGAGTTTAATACCATTTGATTAAAGACAGAGAGACACTACATGCACTAAGCTTCCTATTCTATTAAGTAACACATAAGTGACTTTTGATTTGATAGTTATTTTAATTCATGCTGTATGCATGTAATAACATTCTCTCATTTGACATTCCAAGAATACTCATTCAATGAAAATAGTTACCTCTTCTGCAAACATGGGAAGAAGGAATTTTCTCTAATATTTCATTTCTATTAAGAGATTACATGTAATCAAGAGGGTCTTAAACACTGTCCTCAGCTTGACTAAACTTCAGATAGTCTTCTTCCTGACTACAGGCCCCTGACCTCCTTTTACTTTAAGGATTTACTTTATAAAACTTGTAAATTTTTTCTCCGCCTCTTTGAGATAATGTAAATATTTTTATATGACTCTTACCAGTTTTTTGACCTTGGGATATCTTTCTGAATGACCTAGGAATGATCTCTTAGAAGTGGAATCATCAAAGAAGACAAGATCACTACCTCCCAGTCTCTGTTAGGGTAGCAACATAATTTCAGTGGGCTCCAATTAGCAAACATGAAAGGCCTAATCACAGAGAAAACATGAGTAAACTCGGGAATAATTTATAGTGCTCAATATATCCCTGGATCAACCTCCCCCTAAGTTTTCCACTAGTGCAACCCAGTACTTAAAAAAAGTGATGAAAGAAAAGAAAAGGAAAAGGAAATGGAAGGAAAAGAAACACCTCTTGTCTTTGGTTTCAGCAGAGTTGAGCTCAAAATGAGTTCTAGCCTTTTTTCTTTATCATAATATCAATGGGGAAAGTATTCCCTATTTAATAAATGGTGCTGGGATAAATGGCTAACTATATATAGATGATTGAAACTGGACCCCTTCCTCATACCATGCAAAAATGCAACTCAAGATGAATAAAAGATTTAAATGCAAAACCCAAAACTATAAAAACCCTGGACGACAACCTAGGCAATACCATTCTGGACATAGAAACTGGCAAAGACTTCATGATGAGACACCAAAAGCAATTGTAACAAAAGCAAAAATTGTCAAGTGAGATCAAATTAAAGAGCCTCTGCTACGGGGAAAAAAAAATGGAATAAACAACCTACCAAATGGAAAAAAATATTTGCAAATTTTGCATCTGACAAAGGTCTAATATCCAGCATTTACAAATAACTTAAACAAGTTTACAAGAAACAAGCAAACAACCCCATTATGAAGTGGACAACAAGTGTGAAACTCCATCTCAAAAAAAAAAAAAAAGGAGTGGACAAAGGACACAAACAGACACTTTTTAAAAGAAGACCACATGTTGATACATGTGTTCAACAAGCATATGAATAAAAGCTCAATATCACTGATCATTAGAGAAATACAAATCAAAACCACAATGAGATACCATCTTATACCAGTGAGAATGGCTAATATTAAAAAGTCAAAAAAACAACAGATGCTGGCAAGATTGCAGAGGAAAGGGAATATTATGCATTATTGGTGGGGGTGTAAATTAGTTAAATCATCATGGAAAGCAGCATAACAATTCCTCAGAAAGCTAAAAACAGAAATACAATTGACTCAGCAATCTCATTACTGGGTATATACTTAAAGGAATATAAAGTGTTCTACCATAAAGACACATGCATACACATATGCATTGCAGAACAATTCATAATAGCAAAGACATGGAATCAACCCAAATGCCCAACAATGGTAGACTGGATAAAGAAAATGTGGTACATATACGTCATGGAACAGTATGCAGCAATTAAAAACAAATGAGAACATGTCCTTTGCAGGAACATGGAGAGAGCTGAAGGCCATTTTCCTGAGCAAACTAACACAAGAATAGAAAACTAAATACCACATATTCTCACTTACAAGTGGGAGCTAAGTGATGCGAACATGTGGACACAAAGATGAAAATAACACACACTGGGTACTACCTGAGGGTGGAGGATGGGAGTGTTACTAGCAGCAAACCTCAATTCTTGCCTCCTCAGAAGAAAGAATTCAATGGAGGGGCATAAAGCAGAAGGAGAGACTGAAGCAAGTTTTAGAGCAGGAGTGAAAATGTATTAAAAAGCTTTAGAACAGGAATGAAAGGAAGTAAAGTACACTTGGAAGAAGGCCAAGAGGGTGACTTCAGAGATCAAGTGTGCAGTTTGACATTTTGACTTGGGGTTTTATATGTTGGCATACTCCTGGGATCTTGCATCCCTTCTCTCCTGATTCTTCACTTGTCGTGGGCTTTCTGCATGTGCAATGGCCTGCTAGCACATGGAAGGTGAGCATGTGCAGTGTGTTTACTGCAGTTGTATGCGTGCTCACTTGAGGCATCCTTCCATTACCAGTCAATATCCCTGGAAGGTCAAAGTTAAATGTCACCATTTTCTCCCTTAATGCGCATGCTTGAGCCCACTCACCCAACTCCTGAGATCTTATGAGGAAGCTGCCGATCACCAGTTTCAGGTTTTTCTATCTATTGGGAGACTGCTTTTCCCTGGTGCTGGCTGAAGTCAATTATTATTTTAGAGAGACAGTTAACAATCACCTGACCATCACCTGATGGTCTCCTGACATTCCTGGTGGGGTGTTGGTGGAGCCCTCTCCAGCCCTGCTCATGCCTGACTAGCTACCTACTGTAATAGGAGGAGGGAGAGGATCAGAAAAAAATAACTATTGGGTACTCAGTACCTTGGTGATGAAATAATCTGTACAACAACCCCCCACAACATAGTTTTACCTATATAACAAACCTGCACATGTACCCCTGAACCTAAAATAGAAGTTAAAAAAAAAAACTTCCTTGCCTATTTAACTTTGCTTGGTGTGATGCTTTCTTTGACCTAATGCATTTATATTTTGCAGCATCATAAGAAAATACAGCCATAATTCATTCATCATTCCTTGATTCAGAACACTAATTAATTCATTAATTCTTGAAATATGTTTTAATATATTGTAGTGCCAGAGTCTTTGGAATACATGAGACACAAAGAAGAAATATTCTTATTACTCATATTATAATAACCAGAAATTTTTAGACTCCATTTTTTAAAGTATATGTGAAAAGTAGAGATTGTTTTCAGAGAGAATTACTTTCCCAAAGCTAACAATTCATGATCTACCCAGGAGATACTTGTTTGTTTACTTTTATTTCTTTATATATTTTATTTGCCTGTTTACTTTTTGTTATTTGTCTTTTCTAAGTGGGAATCCTGGAAAGAGCCCAAAGCCTTTGAACAAGGCTACAAACAAATGAGAAAGTTGGATTGTGTTCATTTATTTGGTACCACAAGAGAAGAGCTTTTGTTCTTTACTTGTTGTAGACATTTAATCATTCAGTTCATTTAATATTCGTTAAGATATAGGTATGCAAATATACAAAGCTGAATAGGTGCTTAGTCTTTCTATTCCTCACTTTTTAGAAAGAAATATCTAACTTAAGTTTTATGTATGATTTGCTTATGGACAAGCAGTCTATTACACCAAAATGATATCAGCCATATTATAGAGCTTGATTTGGAAAGAGGCAAAGTGACTGATATTTTGAATTTGATGCAAGTGTGAAAATAGATCCTATATATTAGGGTCTAAATCATACCTCACAAAATGAGAGCACTCCCCAGGTAGATAGAGTTCTGATGGAGATTTTGTGTTATTATCTAGAACAAATATTCAACTTGATAAAGCACAATTATCACAACATCAATTCTAGGATAATAAACAACTTACCCATTTTGAGGCTGTGAGAAAACAAATTGCTACAACTGACCTATTAATGATAGCTATTTAAAAATGTTAAAAACTTGGGGAATTAAAAAGTAGATTTTGACAAGACCCTGGAGTAAATGCACCATTCCACATATGTCTGACTTTATATTTTTAATGCATTGAAACCTCCTGAAGAGCCCAGAGAATTGGAAAAAATTTGGACACACCTCCATGTGTTATTTCCTGACTGAAGGGTAGGTGAAAGGATAATTGGTGAAATCTGTAAAACAGATCAACACTTACAGAAGAAGAAAACCAAAAAGGCCATTTACCCCAGGTAGAGAAAGAGTCTAATCAGGTTAACGATGAGAGAAATAGCCTTCTTTGCAGGTTCTGATTGCATGAATTTTCTGGCTCAGTAATGAGAGAACCAAAGTACACATGAAAAAGAAATCCAACAAGAAATTGCTGAAAACTAGCAATTTTCCCCTGTAGATTTTTTAAGGTAAATAAAGGAAGCACATTAAAAGTATAAAAAGAATGCTCACTGTAGAATAATTTTTAATAGCTAAAATCTCAAAATAACCTAAATATTCAACAATAGAATGGTTATGTAAATAATGGTTTAGTTGTAATGAAAAAATACTAAGCAGATATTCAAAATCATGTTCAAAAAGTTAATGACACAGAAATATTCATATAATTTAAAGGACAAAAGCAGTTTAGAAAATGCAATTTATGCTATTAACATGATTACCTAATATATATGTGTACACATAAAAATATTAAAATTTGAACTAGAATCAAATTATTATGCTTCTCATTGTAGAGATCATAATTTTTTCTTCTTCCTTTTATCTCTTTTTCAAATTCTCTGCACTAAGAAAATACTGCTTCTCTAATTAGAAAAAATATCCAAAATAAATAAATAAAAAATATTAAGACTAAAATTTTTTCCAACCTGTAAGATAAAAAGTTAGTCTGGCCAAGCTTCATGGATGCTGAGTCAGAGGTAAAGTACTTTGTTAATCATGACAACAGCAGATGGCATAAGCTTCATGTTCTCACTGGTCCCCTTAGCCCTCAAGTTCCACAGGCGTGAGGAGGAAAACTTAGTGTACATGGAGTCTATTTGTATCACAGTCCAGGAACCCTGAGTTTAAGAAACCTGGATCTTTTGGAGCTTCTAGCAAATGTGCCTAAAGTTTGTCCCAAAGGGAGAGAAAATCTTTATTATACCCTTCAGGAAACAAGTCTGCGCTCTGCCTCGGATGGAGATGTTATTTCTGTCTTCAAAGCTGTCTGCTATTAAAAACATCCATGAAAATATAGTTTGCCAAAAGCATCCAATGCCTCTTGTTTAGCTCATCTGCAGAAATTTAAGAGAGTCATTGCAAGTATTGTCTCCCAACAGAATATAAATCTCCAAAATCAGTGTCTGCTATGTCTTTATATTGTGAACATGTTGGCAAAAGGAATAGTGCCTTTAAGATATGTTGTTGCAATTATTAGTACTGACATCACACTCCCTGAGTCTGCAATGAAGTTCTTCATAGGACAGTACTAGTACTTGCATTATAATCCTATTAAGGATCCGTGGACTTGACACCCTCTTGCGATACCTGCATTTCGCTGCTAAACAAACACTGGCTTGTCCTTTAGTTATTACAGGTGGTTTCCTGCATCTGTTTCTTTCCAAAGGAATCCTGAGTCAAGGAATAGATCTGATCCCTTGAACACATACTATGAGGGGAAGGTGGGATGAGGATCTTCAGGAAACCAGCCTACTTCAGGAGTCAGAATGTGAATAGGTAAAATACATTTCTAACATCATTGAGATATATTCTCCAGCCCGAGTCCATAAAATTTTTTAAAAATAGGCTATTAGGTAGACAAAATGAAACTATCTGACTTTGGTTCATATATTAAAACCCCTTCTTCCACAAATGAAAATCCTCTATTGCTCAAAAGGATTCCTCAGATATCTAAGTTCATTATTAAATCTTAATTATTTGTGACATTAGAGAAGTTGCATTCTACTACTTACATTCTTTGATCTGTGCTTCTTTAATTCTTCTTTATTATAGATAGAGATCTAAGTTAAGTCACCAGGAGTAACATGGGCAAATGTCACATTATTTACCATAACTATAACTTAAAAAAAAAACTTGATCCAGTAGTTTTTATTTTCACTACTACTAGCTCTATCTTTACCAGCATTCTGTTTGAAAAGAAGTCAGATCTGAAAAAGCATGTTGGTTTCCTAGAAAAGTCCATAAATGGAATAAAAATATTAAAATCAGATAGTTTTTTAAAAGTGATCATTGAACCTAGTGCTTTAATGGAAAAGCTATAATTTACCATTATGGTAATTTTCAGGATTTGCAAACACCAATTCAGTAGAAAAACGAAGAAAATTAGTAGACTGCATGATGATTATGCTAGCTTTTATATCTCTGTTCATATGACCTGCTGAATAAATGATTATAAATTTAGTTAATGATTATACTGGAACACAAGTTGATAGGTTTGGCTCTATGTCCCCACCCAAATCTCATCTGGAATTGTAATTGCCATAATCCCCATGCACTAAGGGAGAGAGCAGGTGGGAGGTGATTGGATCATGGGGTGTTTTTTCCCCATGCCGTTCTCATGATAGTGAGTGAGTTCCTACAAGATCTGATGGTTTTATAAGGCAGTTTTCCCTGCTCTTGCTGGCTCTCTCTTGCTGGCTCTCTCTTGCCTGCCACTATGTAAGATGTGCCTCTTCCCCTTCCACCCTGATTGTAAGTTTTCTGAGGTCTCCCCAGCCATGCAGAACTGTGAGTCAATTAAACCTCTTTCTTTTATTAATTACCCAGTCTCAAGTATGTCTTTATAGCAGTGTGAAAACTGACTAATACACAAATCTTCCCTTTTTTTCATTCTACTAACCTAGCAACAGTTAAATAAATAGAACGCTCTCCATACCAAGGACAATGCTTGATATATAGGCGAGTTTAAAAAAAATCGCTATTTTTAACATTGATATTTGAAAAAGTTAATATGAAGTGTTACAGGACAAAAGTAGATCAAAATATTATTTCTTTAGGTTGAAGTGAGGATGTGTTTTTCCCTTCTGTGAGGGAGAATTTATCTCTACATTTAAAGAAAAACAGTATCATCTAATTTTTTATTATAAAATATGGTTTAATGCAATAACAATTTAGTGGCAAGAAGAAGAAAATATGTAGCTTATGTTGCTCCAACTCTTAATCCCTTTATTCATCCAGTCCACAAATATTAACTAAGTTAATGTTTACAACTTCAGAGGTTCTCAAATTTACGTACTTGTAAGTTGTTTAAGCTTAGGCAAACCAGGGTAATTTTTTATGTTTTAGACTCCTCATATGTAAAATGTGGTTAAAATAGTACCTACGTCATATGATTGATTTTAGAATAAATTAAATCAACATATATGTAGAACTTACAGTGGCAACTAGATCATATAAAAAACTCAGTAGTATTTGGCTATTGTTACGTTTATCATTTTTACTCCTTTTTTGGAGTACTGTTATGGTCTACTCACTAACTAGAAATTCTAGTTTCTTTTCCTCTCCCCTCTTTTTTCTTTTCACCTGCTGTTTTCATCAAAGTAACCTGTCTAAAGCACAATTCAGATCTTTCTTGCTCAAAACCCTTCAATACCTCTTACAAATTTCAACCACTACAATTTGACACCAATCTAGTCCCTCCACATTTATTTCATAAAACTGCCCTTGCCTACTTTACAAGGTGTAAAAATAGGAATAGTTAGAGTTCTGAGCTCTCTTGATGTCATGCATTTCCTCATGCTTTCTGGGTATTTCACTTGAGAGTTCTCCAACTACCAATAGTTGGCTGAAATCTTTTATCCTCCAAGTTTTATTTTAGAATGAAACTTCCCCAGAAAGTATTTCTGATTCTCACAATTAAACATAAACTCACAACTAGAAAAATATAATCTATCTGTCTTTTGAGCCCCCCACAATACTTTCCTAGTATTTTTCCCATATAAATTCCTAGCTTACTTTTTTTGTTTTCTCTGTGAAATGGTGTGCCCCTCTGTTGCTGATGCTGGAGTGCAGTAGCTTGATCATGGCTCACTGCAGTCTCAAATTCCTGGGCTCAAGCAAGCCTCCCACCTCAGCACCCTGAGTAGCTTGGACTATAGGCATGTACCACCACACCTGGCTAATTATGTATTCACTAACATATCTAACATATATTAATATATATTAGTATAGTACATATTGTAATAATAGTAATCATTGGTATATTTATTATACCTATTATATTTACGTGTGTGTATATAAATAAATACACATAGAGAGAATATACTCCTCCAAATGTGCCTACTAAATTTTGCTGACATTCTACAAACTGCCAAAGGAGCAATTCTTAAAACACTGAAAATAACAATGAGATCTTTTAATTGAGTTCAAATAGGCTTTGAGAGAATTATTTCAGTCTAGTATCGTCAAACCCAACTACTTGTACCTATGATGGTGATTTTGTTTTGTTTTTAATGTTTCTGCCCCTTACATAAACTTCCTAAAAACACATTTAACCTATAACATTATTTTAGTCTTTAAGCTCTTCTTTGTAGAACCCACAGGGGTCTTCTGAGGGATACAGAAGCAATCTTACGTAAGGCCTAGAAGCAGTTCTGAAGGAGGGAGAT
The DNA here is from genome assembly GCF_029289425.2 of Pan paniscus. NCBI lineage: Eukaryota > Metazoa > Chordata > Mammalia > Primates > Hominidae > Pan > Pan paniscus. Next base: position 40,264,296 of record NC_073258.2, on the reverse strand, counting down.
ACCTAACCACAGGAGCCTAGTTCACCTTGAAAATGGACTCTGAAGAGCTGTAACTCTGCATCCCAAAGAAAATATCCCCAGGGCCTCATTGCTGCCTATCCCCAAATTGTGCTATACACATGCAAGATTCAGTACTACATGGTGAGAATGGAAGCTTTCAGAAGTGTGAGAACTGATGATCAAAGTGAGCTGATGGCACTGGGGGAAGGACACATTTTCAAAGCAGGCAAAAGCAACCAGTGCAAATTATACCTTAGAGGATCTAGAGTTCAAACGATCTTTACTTTAACGGCAAGTGAGGAGACAGTACTTTTGAAAAATAATTTTCTTTTTCACATATACCTTTATTATCTTTAAATTAATGTAAAAGTCATGATATAGCTATTTGGAAATAATAGTATTTCTATGACCTCTAAAATCTGGACAGTAAAAGAGTCAGCATTCTCTTTTTTAGAAGACATCTTTTAGGACTCAAACGTGGTTGAGAATGCATGAGAATACAATTGTGTGATTCTTCTTTAAAGCCATTCTTTGTGTTTGGTGCTGAAAAAGTAACAAACTTGCTAAGGGATGTATAATGCTATCATGGTGTATTGCATAATAATCTTCATGGATTGGCTTTTAATCTTATGCTGTAACTTCAGCGCACCACATAGCTATTCTGACATCTACTACCAAGTCCATCACTAACAATTGCACAGAAATCTAGGACACTGTTCAACAGCCATTTTCTCTAAAGGGCCAGATGGTAAATATTTCATGCTTTGCAGGACATATTGTCTTTATTGCAACTACTCAAGTCTGCCATTGTAGTTCCAAACCAGCTATGTGCAATATGTAAGTAAATAGTTGTGCTCCAAACAAAACAAAATAAAACTAACAAACAAAAAACAGGTAGTGAGCCAGATTTGGCCAGGCCATACTTTATCAACTATTAGTCTAAAACATTCTTTTAGTGTTATAGCTACAAATTGAAGAGTGTTTTTAGGATAAAAGAACCCCTGTTTATCTGCGTTTTATTTTCCTTCTTGCATTTTATTCAATCATCTTACACTCTAGTCAAAAGGATTTACTTATTGTTATCCTTGCTCTGTTTGTATTTTCTAGCATGTGAAACATCAATCCTGCCAGAAATTCCTATCTTAACATATTCTTGCCCAGAAATCTCATTTGTGTTTCAAAGACCAACACTAAACTTGCTTTTTTTTCACTTTTGTCTTCTTCAGTTGTGTTATTCTTCCTCTTATTTCTTAAAGCAATGTGTCTGCAGATTCTTTAAAACCCTCTCATTTCATTCTCTGCAATATTGTTGTTTATCAACGTGTATTTAGATGAATTAATTCACTTCAGACTTCTTCCCTTTTCAAATTGACCAGCACAGTGTTTTCTATAAAATGTTCAATAAATAGTTATTCTGCTAATAATTGCCTTAATAACCACTTATATTTGGAAGGGGAAAGAAAAACATTTAAGGTAAATGTCATGGGATCAATTTGGCTAGAAAACTCCAAGTAAATCATGAGTCACTTAGCATTATTTCCATATTACTTTTATAACAGCGCCTACCCATATTGAGGACTTCCAAACTTGGCTGAGAGCCTTGGACACTTGATACCATATTTTTGATACCATATTTTAAAATAAGAAATTGTTATAATGTATCAAAGTTGATTCATCTGTTTTATGAAATCATTTAATTTCCCTTGTAAAACTGAAGGGAAATATCATGTAAATATGTAAACAGCTTTTAAAACAAATAAGGATGATTGCTTTCTAATGGCATCTAACTTACTAAGTTTGTGTTTTATTAGCATTTCAATATAATCAGAGATAATTGTATTCTTTGAGAATACGTCACCAGACATTAGAAAATTGCAAATTAGCAAATAAATATTACTCGCTCCCATTTAATATGTATATTCACCAACAAATTAATCGTTTTTTCTCCTTAATTTTTTACTCAATAGGAGAGACTCAATTTTCAATAAATACATTTTAAAAAAGAAAATCATGAAAGTCAAGTACAGATAATATTTTCATGAAAATGCTTATTCTTACATCTTTTTTTCGAAAATTTTCTTATTTATCATTTTTTCCTTTTTATTTTTTTCCTAAAAATTATCCTAGTTCTCATAGCATTTTACTGTTATGAAGACTCACCTACGTTTACATAGAGCTTTATTTTTTGCCCCTCATTTGGAAATGAGATATCTCTTTCTGTCCTGGGGTCTTTTAGGTTTAAATGATTGTTCTGAGAGAGAATCACTGAGAGCTGCAAGGGACAAGGCAGGGTCAACGGGAGGCTGCAATAATGAGAATTAGACATAAGTCTTTATTCTGGATCATAAATCAGGTCTTAAAATACCAGATAAGAGTTCAGAATAATACCCAGAAGGCAGAATTTTAAACACAAGCTGAAACTGCCATTGCAAAAATTCTAACTAAGAAAATTATGGCAGTGAAAGAGATCGGACCTAACAAACTCCATCTTGTTTCTAACCTTTAAGCTGTCCTTGTTCATTCCTGGGCATAGGCCGAACTAACCTAGGGAATGAATTTAGTTTATGGTTTGACTCTGAAACAAAATTGATAATAGCCCTTTCCTGAAAAGACCCCCTTCTCGCTTTGGGACCAGTCTGCCTTTGTAGGACTAACACATTAGCTACAACATTCGAAATTACTGTTTAGGGCTCGTGCAGCCTCTGGCTGCAAGTCCTAACCTCCTCAAATTGTTCCTGGGGATAACATCACTATTGTAAAACCTAAGATCAGTGCTTGAGATATTTTGCAGACCCTGCACTCTGATGGATCACCTGACATCACTCTGGTAATCTGACTCAACCAGTTCTGCAATACCACCCAGGAAGAGAAGATAGCAAGAAAATCTCACTTCCACTGCTCCTGTGATTCCATCTCTAACCTGAGCTCTCCACACTTCCCAACACCTACCTGCCAAATTATCTTTAAAAACTCAGATCCCTGTATGCTAGGAGAGGCTGATTTGAATCATAATAAAACTCCGGCCTCCCACATAGCCAGCTCTGCATGAATTACTCTTTCTCCATTGCAATTCCCTGTCTTGATAAATCAGCTCTGTCTAGGCAGCGAGCAAGGTGAACCCATTGGGTGGTTACAAATTCAAGTTGTCTTAGAATATTTATAAGTCTTGAATCTACAAAGTCAGCCCAGCTATAATGGGAACTATTTATTTAAGTTAAATTAGCTTCTCTGGATTCAAGTTACCAAAACAAAATTGATGAAGTGGAAGTAGAAAAAAGGAATTTATTTTAAGGAAGTAGAGGCTAGCTCTTAGTTGTTTTTTAAGATTTGAAGTTAATACTAGAGATTGTTGAAGCTTTTGGATGTTATTGTAAGTTTCTGGACTTCATGAAGACCACAGAGCTTCTGGATCCTTTTAAATTGAAGATAATTAGATAGAAAGCACTGATTAATCTTTGAAAGCTCTCGATTACTTAATTTCAGGGTCATAATTAAAGCAAAAAATATTTTCTAAGGAAGACTAAGCATAAACATCTTTGTGAAGAAATTCTTATGAATTCTAAATCTTAGTTTAACAGCAATATTGGTTCAATGGTTACAGAGCAATGAAACAGGAGAGAACATAATTTGAAATATATTGGAAAATATGGTTTTAATGGGTATTCAATCAATTTGAAAGCATAAGTTAATGAGTTAGAATGAGAATGAGCACAGCTTCTGAATAGAGCTATTTCAAGATAGTTTTATATGAAGAATAATACTCTTAGTTATCTAATTTAATTTCTGTAGCAGGAAATGAAAAGCCCTTGAGTAGACACCTGAGGGATATCTTAACTGCAGCCACCCCTATGTCTTCTTCTGGGAACTTCTGCTTTCTTTGTTTATCTTATTAATTTAGAGGCCAACCTGTTTGTAAAACCTAGGCCACAGTGGTCAGAAATAATTACCTGAATCTAGCTGGAGCAATTAGCCTTTTAATTTTTCAAATTAGAAAATGAGTTTAAGAGTTCTCTTCTTTGTGGTTTGGGTTCTTGGATGGAAAAAATAATTCAGGAATATAGGTTTTCTGAGATGTGAAAAAGAACCTGTCTTTAGTAAGAAAAATTTATTGCCAAAATGAAGAGAGCTGGAAATATGAAAATGGAGGTAAAATATGCAGCAACAGTTGAATCCTTGCTTATGGATAGTGTCAGAATGTGACCACATCCCTGCCCTTCCAGTGGTTTTGTGGTTTCACATTTTCTTGTTCAATGACACAATAAATAACTTTATATAATATTGTTTGAGTGTTCTTTCTACTTAACAATACTGTGTTCTCCTTTTCTTCTTCTTCATGTATTTGATGTATCTCTGTTAGGTTGTACGGATACAAAGAAGATTTTTTTACGGATCTTAATGTGTTATTGGAGACGTGGAATAAATATTCAAAGAGACTACTTCAGAACCTCTTTGGAAAATGGATGGAATAAACACTTAGTGTACTTGAGAGAGTATTGTAGTTATTTTTAGTTTCAGAGCTCTTTGGTCAATATGACTTAAATGTTTACATGAGTGTTTAAAGCAACTGACTAGGCTAATGTTTTTAAAATAAACATACTATCTTCTTCCCCTATCCCTCCTTCCTTCTGTACCTTGCTATCTTCTTTTTTTCCTTATTTCTTTCCTCTTTGCCTGAAAAAGTCAGTCTAAAAGGTATTCCTTAGGGGTGTCGAGTACGGTGGCTCTCCATATGGAGGAGGGAAGGCAGCAGGTTGGGTGAGGTTTGGAGCTGTATTAGAGTGAAGATGGACCCTGTTTGAGGAAGCGATGGCAACTGTGTCAGCCGGGTATTCAAAGTAAAGGCCTGAATGTGGTGAAAAGGCTGCCTCAGAAAAGAATATCTTCAATGCCAGTTGTCGACAGTGGAGTTCAGAGCTCAAGCAGAGTGAGCAGGGCATTTTAACAACCAGTTGCAAGGTGATTGAAACAGAGCAGGACGAAGAGTGGCCATGCAGGAATTTGGCGGCGGCTGCAAGAGTGAAAGTCCTGAGTAGGATGAAGAAGACATCAGTTTGTGTGTGCAGGTTGGGGAGGAGATGCAGGCAGTGATGGAAGATTGGTTATATTGGGAAGAAGGTGCATGTGATTAAATATATATATATGTATGACTGTATGTATATGTGTATATCATATATATGAATGTATCTGTATATATATGATATATACATCTATATGATATATACACCCATATATATATGCATGTATATATATGATATCAGAATATCAGAATCAGGTTTTTTACTGTGAGAGAAGAAAAATACAAACACGGAAAGGAAGAAACAAAAATTGACTCTTTGGTTTTTGATTCAAATTAGAAGTATCAGAGTGAATTTATGGATTGTGATAACTAAATTGATTGACAGAGAGAGATATACATGTAGATACACATATATATTCTCCAACTCTTTCCTCTAAGAAAGCCTAGGAAGAGTAACACCCCTATAGCAATGATCACACTTGCAAAGAAATCTTTGTTTCTAAGTCTTATTCTCCACTAAAGGCACCAAGGCTATGATAAATGGATAATTTCAGGATTGGAACAAGAAAAATATATGACTGGCCTAGAATAGTCTTGAAAGGGAACACACTGACCAAATCCAGAATAATTTGAACAGCAAATTAATTCATAATAGGAATGAATCCAAAATCATTGAAGAAAGTAGAAAACCATGAGTCCTTATTGATTTGAAAAACAGTCACAAATAAATGGAAGAAGAGAAGCTCTTCCATGTTGTATAATCCTAACTACTAACTGTGTAAAAAAATGACAACATTAGAATAATCACGATGCAGAAATCATTATGGTAAAAATTAATTCAACCAAGAAAAATCTGTGGTGTTAAATCTAGTGGGTGTATGTTTGATCAGTACAGGAAATTTACATAGTCTCAAAGTACCTCCTTACAAAATATTTACTAATTGAAAGGGAAAATAGGTTACCTAAAATGGAAGAACCTGGAAAATCGTATCTTAACACAAGTGATGAATGTTTACTCATTCATAATAGGACAAATTGAAATTATTTACCACCTGATATATTACAATGAATGGGACACAATATTATTTGTTTGATTTTCCTGCCTAATGTGAATAACTTGAATCAAATCATGAGGAAAACCATAATACAAATTGAAACATTTCACAAAATAAATGGCTTATCATCTTTAAAAGTATAAAAGTTATGAAAGTCAAGAATAGGGTGAAATCAAGGACAGAAAGAAATTAAAAACATATAACAATTAAATGCAGAAATAAACCTAATTGGCATGTTTTCCTATAAATGAGTTATTGGCACAATTTGAAAACTTAAACAGAATCTGCTGCTATTATTATAATAAAGCATCATATCAATTTCTTGGTTTTGATGTTTTATTATTGCTATGCAAGAATATATTTTTGCTCGTAGAAATGACACACTCAGATTTTCAGAGGCAGTGAAGCATGATGTCATGGTAACTTCCAAATTAAAAAAGGAAAGGTTGTACTAGTTTTACAAACTTTCTAAATATCAAATCATTTCAAATGAAAGGAAATAAAAATAATGCAAGAAATAATGTTTTCTAAATAAACATAGTATTATCCTCATTTTTCCAGCTGCTGAACAAGGTATAGTACCAGGGACCAGGTTAACTCACCTGACTCAAACAACCATAAAGCCAGAGGAAATATATGAAATTGTAGCATCCAAGATATTTGGATGCTGGTCAATGAAAAATAGTGATCCCTGAGAGATGGAAACAAATGAGGTGAGTCTTATTTTTTGATGGCCCTAGCTCACTGTCTTAAAAAGATTTCCAAATTAAAGTGAAGGGCAGGCAACCCCAAGAGAAGTTAAATGGAAGAGATGGCGCTTTCCTGAATTCATGAAAAGAACAATCCAAAAGGATTAGAGAAACCATGCTCAGGCACGGGCCTGGAATAGTGCCTGCTATACCATAAAGGGCCAGGAATAGTGCCTGCTTCCAACAACCATGATGGGAAACCTCATAAGTCAGGGATATCAGTTAGACTACCAAAAAGGGTTTTGACTCACTATCGGGGAACCATAGACTGATTACAGCTGTAAGTTGGATTAAGCTTAAAAAAAAAAAAGACCTGAAAAGATAAAATTGTTTGCAATTAGTTTAACTGCATCTCATAACAAAACTCAAAATATTTATTTCAATGAAAAAATATTCTGTACCACAAATGTAACATATAGTTTTTGATCAAATGTTTAGCATTCGATCAAAAACTGTATCACATGGAAAGTAACAGGAAGAATCTCTATAATGACAAAAAATGATTCTATCTAAACTATAGTAGGTATGTAACTGATGATAGATTTAATAAGCAAGGAGATTAAAACAGTTATTATAACTATATTCTGTTTGTTGAAGATAAAGGTAAAATGCTGAACATATTAAGTGGACAATGAAGATATAAAAATGACCCAATTGAACTTAGAAGTAAAAACTAGTGTCTGAGAGGAAAAATACATTATTAGCAAGTACAGAATTGTAAATAAAACTAAAAGATTAATCTCACACTGTTACTCATATCTTTGATCTTTCCACTTTTTTTTCATCTTCACTATGCACTAGTTTCTGAGAGTAGTGTGTTAAATATTTGAAACTATTTCAGAACACTTGGTTTATTTGTTTTTCCCTGGAGCTCAGTCAGTTTATGCTTGATATATGATATTTTGTTATTTGCCTTTAGGTTGATGATGGTTTTATGTGCTTGTTTAGTTGTTTCTTTTACTATTTTCAATTTCATTATCTTTCACTGATTTTTATATGAAAAAATATTATTACCTGTAACAATTAGAAACTCAGGATTTTTTTCTTTCATGTTTGCTATTTTTATCCTATATTATAAATTTTCAATTTTCCAGTTTTATTCCTCGGATTTTTTTTTCTTTTGACAAAACTATTCAACATATTGGTAAATCTTTTTAAACTAAAATGAGAGACTTCTGTTTTACCTAACAAATTTGTTTGTTCTGTATTTACTGTAAGTGCTGGCATACGAGTTCTTACTTTTGATCACTGTTTCTGCTTGTTCCTTGTTTCCTTATCTATTGGCTGGCTGTAGTTTCATCTGTCTTAAAATCTATATAATTTTTTCTTGATTATTGATCTTGATCATTGCTTTATTTATTGACTGATTTTTTTAAGACAGGGTCTCGCTTTGTCACTAAGGCTGAAGTGTAGTGGCATGATCACTCAGCTTACCACACAGCCTCATCCTCCCAGACTCAAGCAATCCTCTCATCCCAGCCTCCCAAGTAGCTAGGGCTACAGGTATGTACTACCCCACTCAGCTAAATTTTTAATTTTTTATAGAGATGAGTTTCTCTATGTTGCCCAGGCTGATCTCAAACTCCTGGGCTCAAACAATCCACCAGCCTTGGCCTCCCAAAGTGCTGGGATTACAAACATGAGCCACTGCACCAGCCCGATTATTTCTCTTAATTTAACACTTATAGTTATACTTACACACTAATTTGTTATCCTTATCAATATATATATTGTACAACAATATGGTTACTAGAACATGTTCTCATTTTGCCTATCACTATCATACTGATATTATCCACATTTTGTTTTCTAGGTTATTGTGGAATGTCTTGCTTTGGAATGAGCCTTTTAGACAGCAGTTAAGTGTTCATAAACCCTTTGATTAACCTTCAATCCCATATCTCTATTAACATTTCTCGAATTTAGGTTTTTTTTTTCTTGAGACGGAGTCTCTCTGTGTCACCAGGCTGGAGTGCAGTGGTGCGATCTTGGCTCACTGGAATTTAGCTATTTTAAAACTACATTCAAGAGTATTTTCAAAATGAGTTTCTGTTTGCTAATCATTCAGATGTCTAATATAACCGATGATGTTTTTTATTATTAAACCGTCATCCTTAAACAAGAATGTGGTTAGTTATAAAATTATAGGTTAAAAATTCTCTCCATTCATATATTGACCAGGGTAGGGAATGTATGTTAGTATAATAAACTACCCTGAAATTTCACAATAAATTTTATTGCTTGGTCTCACTACAGTCTGAAGTAGATCAAGCTGTACTCCCAAGCATCCTTCTCAAAACAGTGACTTTAAAATCTAAGATCTAGAGAATAGGAAACTACTTTTTTACTGAAGTAGTCCATGAACGAAGAAGGATGTTAAACATTTAGTAAGTGGTCAAAAAATATCTATTGCATTAATTTAATGGTGAATAAAAATTAAATTAACAATAACTTATTGTATATTTAAAAATAACTTGGCCAGGCATGGTAGCTTATACCTGAAATCCTAACGCTTGGGAGGGCAAGGTGGGAGGATCATTTGAGCCCAGCAGTTGCAGACCAGCCTGGGCAACATAAGAAGCCCCCATCTCTACAAATTTTTTTTTTTAATTAGCCAAGTGTAGTGGTGTGTGCCTGTCCTTCCAGCTCTTAGGGAGGCTGAGGTGGGAGGATTGCTTGAGCCCAGGAGGTCAAGGCTGCAGTAAGCCGTGATTGCACCACTGCACTCTAGCATGGGTGGCAGAGTGAGACCTTGCCTCAAAAAATAAAAAAGTAAATAATAAAAAATAATGAAAAGTGGAATTGGAATGTGTTTAATACAAAAAAAAAAGACAAAGGTTTGAGGCAATGAATACCCCAATTACCCTGATTTGATCATTTCCCATTGTATGCCTTTATCAAAACATCACATGTACCCCATGCATATATTCAACTACCAGGTACTCAAAAATAATTAAAATTTTTTAAAGTAAATAAAAATATGAATAGAAAAATATAAAAAGTTTTTAGAGTCACAAGTCCCATGGAGGGAATAAATATTTATAACATAGTATGTGGTTTGTTTAATTTATCAAAATATGCTGTAGGAGTTGCTGTAAGAATTTCTTCTAATTCAGAGTACAATTAGTTTACATCTTTCTCTGTGTGTGAATAGATGCCCAGACACATAATTATGTGATCTTTTTCTTAATAACGTGAGAAAAGTTTCAAAAAAACTTGTTAATTGAATGTTAGATGAGAACAATAGGGACTATAGAGTAAATGAATCTTATTATTTTCAAGTTATCTATCACTCCCCTTTTCTTTACCACTTCTTTCTCTAACTGTTCTCCATAGTTGTGGTAATATTTACTCTGAGTTTGCTCAATATAAAAAATGAGGCTTATTTAGTCATTTGCTGTTATGGAATCAGTCCTCTTTACTTTTGTGTTATAAATTCAACTGTAATTTTTAAAGTAATATGCCAGTTCATACAATGTATATTTACATCAATAAATTCATTTGGCTATAGACATTGGACTATCTTACAAAAAGTCACAATCTTAATAACTAGAACCCTTATTGCTTACTTACAGTTGTAATGAAAGTTCATAACATAAAGAGACAGAAAATATAATTATATTTTCTAAGAATTATTTTTACTCAGCATCTAATTAATAAGTCAACACCCGATGTCATTAAGTCATTGTTCAAGATAGCACTAGTATGCCCTATTGAGGTACCTTTTCCTTCTTATACTTCTGACCCTAATCCCCAAATTGATGTTCCTTTCTCAAGGTGAATTTTCTGACATGTCATTAATTATTTTTCCATTTTGTTTAATCTTATTACCTGTGGTAGTTTGTCACATCTTTTGAATTTAGACACATGTGGTTGCTTGCTAGAGGGACTAAAACACATCAGGAATCTCACTTTTCTTGACAACTACATTATGTCACCTCTAGCATTGGCGTGTTTTACATTTTCATGTTTTTTTCTGATTTGATTGACACATTGCCTACAAATTGCAATAGCTCTTGAATATATTTTCTTGATTATACCCTCAAGAACTCCACCCCCTATAAGTGAGTATGCTCTGATTTTCAGAAGCAAATATTCTTGTAATTAAAAGAACACTCTGTTTTCCTTATTTAGCAGTGTCAAGGAATAGTTACTTATTTAGGATTAGAACTCTAAATTTTATTGGCTTATAAATACCATCATTCAGGTGATATTTGGAGTAAAAAATTTCCCCATTCTGTAGCATTTAGCTTTTAATTTATCCCAAAACCCATAGTATGCATTAAATGTCTATTGTGTAAGAATTACTGACTATAAGTCTTTTTTTTTAAAAGTGTATCTGAAAGAAACTTAATTAATACACTGAATTCACCTAGCAACATGCTGGGTTTACACCATAAATCATTTTCCAGAAGATAGCAAGGTGAAATGGAGACTACTTTAAAAATAACAGTTTGGCAATTTCTTTACAGATATGAAAATATAACTCTTGCCTTTCACCTTGAGACAGAGAGCCTGTCTAATAAAGGATGTGGATTCAAATAATTTGACCAAATAAAAAAATTATCTTGATCTCTATACTAGTTTCCTAGGGGGCCCAAATATCTTACCACAAAACAACAGAAATTTATTCTTTTATTCTGTAGGCAAGTTCAAAGTCAAGGTGCATTCAAGGTCATGCTCCCTTTGTAGGCTCTAGGGATGATTCTTTCCTTGCCTTTTCCTAGCTTCTGTTGGCTCTTAAGAATCCTTGCATTGCAGGACTTGCTTCTGCATCATGCCAATCTCTACTTTCATCTTCAAATGACCTTTTCTCTGTGTCTCTATCTCTTGAATATTCACCTTCTTTATTTTATAAAGATGTGGTCAGTAGATTTAGAACCCACACTAATCCAGAGTGACCTCTTCTTAAGTAAGTACACTTGCAAAGACTCTGTTTCCAAATAAAGTCATATTCTGGGGTTCTAGGTAGACATGAATTTTGGGAAGATACTAATCAACTAATTATAGTCTCTACGAAGCAGATAAAATATAAGAAAACATTTCAAGCAAGTAAAGAATCTTACAGATAAACCATTTTTTAAAAGGTATATCAACTCAATCATTCAATTGTCATAAATTCCTAGTAAGACTAGTACACCTACCTGCACCAGACTTACCTACACTGACTATCACAGCACACAAGGGACAGCCCAGTAGTCCATGTGCTTTTTCTGAGACCGCCCCTTCCTTAGTGTTGATACTATAAGACTATTAATTGCAAACTAGCCACTGACAGGACAAATCATAAAAAAGAAGTTGTAATTAGAGCTGATTACCCACTCACTTCTAAGAGAATATCATCACAAATCCCATCTGGATTGTATCCCCACCTCACTCACTTATTACTGGGTATATACTCAAAAGATTATAAATCATTCTACTATAAAGACACATGCACAAGTATGTTTATTGCAGCACTGTTCACAATAGCAAAGACTTGAAACCAACCCAAATGTCCATCAATGATAGACTGGATAAAGAAAATGTGGCACTTGGCCGGGCGCGGTGGCTCACGCCTGTAATCTCAACACTTTGGGAGGCTGAGACGGGCGGATCACGAGGTCAGGAGATCGAGACCATCCTGGCCAATACAATGAAACCCAATCGCTACTAAAAATACAAAAAATTAGCCAAGCGTGGTGGTGGTTGCCTGTAGTCCCAGCTACTTGGGAGGCTGAGGCAGGAGAAAGGCATGAACCCAGGAGGCAGAGGTTATAGTGAGCCAAGATCGTGCCACTGTACTCCAGCCTGGGTGACAGAGAGAGACTCTTCTCAAAAAAAAAAAAAAAGAAAAAGAAAAAAAGAAAATGTGGGTGGCACTTATACACCATGGAATACTACACAGCCATAAAAAAAGGATGATTTCATGTCCTTTGCAGGGACATGGATGAATCTAGAAACCATCATTCTCAGCAAACTAACACAAGAATAGAAAACCAAACACTGCATGTTCTCATTCATAAGTGGGAGTTGAACAATGAGAACACATGGACACAGGGAGGGGAACATCACACACTGTGGCCTGTCAGGGGTTGGGGGGATAGCATTAGGAGAAATACCTAAGATAGATGATGGGTTGGTGGATGCAGCAAGCCACCATGGCATGTGTATACGTATGTAACAAACCTGTATGTGCTGCACATGTATCCCAGAACTTAAAAGTATATTAAAAAAAGAAAACAAAAAAATATGGTCATTTTATAATTTGGTTTCCAAATCAGGGCAAGAGGGTGAAATAATAGTTATTGAAGATGGTAATGTGGAAGGAGGGTGAAGGACGAGAAATTACTTCGTGGCTACAATGTACAGTATTTAGGTGATGATTACTTTAAAAGCTCAGACTTCACTACTACACAATATGTCCATGTAACAACACTGCACTTGTTCCCCTTAAATTTATACCAAAAAAAAAAAAACAATGCAAGGAAACACTGTTAAAAATTACATTGAGACCACAGACATAGAAGAAGGTAGGAATCCGCCTGTTCTACCAATAATTGTGACTCATTGGGACTTTGTTCCCAAGTCTCTACTTAGGCACTGAACTAAATACATGTGGGATTCCATTTTTCTCATTTTTCAAACCCTTGCAATGTGCCCTCTCAAACTTACATGGGCTATCACTGATAAAATGTAATATTCCCAACCTCTGTCTTAGTGTTGCTGTCACCAGCTTGTTCTATCTCAAACCTGGCTGCAACCCCATCCAACAGAGACTATACTGACATTTCTTCTAGTAAGGATGTTGAAGTTGAGGTAGGTGTCTTCCTTCTTTTCCCTTGAAAACTTCTTTGCTTGAAAATGCCATTCACTTAACAAGACACGACCTCACACTACACCACTGATACATCCTATGCTTTGTTGGTTATCCAATAACCTCCAAGTCATTCCCCATCCTTTCTTGAAAATTTTATTATTTAGTTCACTATTTCCCTCTCCAGCACTACTTCTGTGGCAATTTTAGTGACTAAAAATTTCAACGGTATTCTCCACCTCCACCCTTGTTATTCAGTACTTTGGGTTTACTACTGCTGACAATATTAACTTTCACCTCTTGACAGCCACCCCTCCCACATGAGACATCACTGTTATCCATGAAAATCTCAGTTTTTAGCACCCACTATCAAATCATCACCACCTATCTGTCCAGTTTATTATTGGGTTATCATAGAGGGGAGTCAACCATCCCTGTGTACTAGACTATTCTTATTAGCATACAAACATGCTGTCATATTTCTCACTTAAAGAAGAAAAACAATTACTACATCCACCTCCAGCTCTGTCTCCTAATCTAGTTCATGTTGCAATACAAACACAACTCACTAGAAGTGTTGTCTACAATCTCTGCCCAATTGCCCTCTGTAGTCACCACATTACACTTTCTTTCTTTTTTCTTTTCTTTTTTTTTTTTTTTTTTTTTTGAGACGGAGTCTCGCTATGTCGCCCGGGCTGGAGTGCAGTGGTGCGATCTTGGTTCACTTCAAGCTCCACCCCCCGGGTTCACGCCATTCTCCTGCCTCAGCCTCCCAAGTAACTGGGACTGCAGGCACCCACCACCACGCCTGGCTAAATTTTTGTGTTTTTAGTAGAGACGGTTTCACCGTGTTAGCTAGGATGGTCTCGATCTCCTGACCTCATGATCTGCCCATCTCGGTCTCCCAAAGTGCTGGGATTACAGGCGTGAGCCACCTTGCCTGGCCACCACATTATACTTTCATCCCAATAACTCTACCAGGTACAAGGGAGGGGGAAGTCTCTTATCATCACAGCCAAAAATGTTCTTCTTGGATCTCTCAGTAGCACTGGCACATAATCATGCTTTCCTTCCTTCTTGAAATACCTGCTTCACTCAACATCCGGGACACTTCACCTGCCTGCCTGTCCTCCGACTTCACTGTCAAGCCTTCGTCAGTATGCTTTGATGAATCATCAACATTGAGTTGTACCAAGACTTAGTACTGTGCCTTTTTCCCTTCTGTCTCTGTTTTCACTCCCTGAGTCATATTTTCCCTGCTCCTGGCTTAATCTTTCTTATATATAGTATTGATTTTCACAATAGTGAGTTTTATTCACAACTTGTGCATCTTTGTCCATAGCTCCTCACTCCTATTCAATTACTTAGTCATCATCCATACTTGGAAGTCAAATGTATATCTCAAGTTTAACAAAGCCGGGACAAAACTCTTATTACCACCACACACCTTTTTTAATTCATCAATCTCCTATTAATCAATAAATATCTCCATCATTCACCCAGTTAGAGTAAACATTTAGAAATCATTGTTGAATCCTTTCTTTTTCTTTCTTACATCACATTCATTAACACTGATGATCCTTCTTTCAAAATATGCAATCAGACTACTTCTTTCCATTCATTACCACCCTAGCTTAAGTTACAATCATAGCTCTTGTAAGTGACAAATATAGTCTCCTTACAGCCATTTCTTCCTCCATTTTTACCTGAAATCCATGTAAGCATGGAGATCCTCTGTCATCTTTTTTCAAAGGCAAATAAAATTCAATCCCTCCCTTGCTAATTCTCTCTGTCACACTTAAAACAAAATGCCAAATGCTCACTGCAATCTCTGCCTGCTGGATTCAAGTGATTCTCCTGCCTCAGCCTCCCGAGTAGCTGGGATTACAGGCACATGCCACCAAGCCCAACAAATTTTCGTATTTTTAGTGGAGATGGGATTTCTCCATGTTGGCCAGGATGGTCTTGAACTCCTGACCTCAGGGTGATCAGCCCACCTCGGCCTCCCAAAGGGCTGGAATTACAGCCCGCCTATTTCTTATTAATTTAGTCTTAGTAGATTGTATGTGTCTAGGATTTTTTCTGTTTTCTCTAGATTGTCTAATTTGTGGTCATATAATTATGCATAGTAATTCTTATTATATATATAATTTATTTAATTTCCGTTGTAAATGTTGTAATGTCTTCTCTTTTATTTCTTATTTTATTTATTAAAATCTTTCTCTCTTGTTTTCTTAGACTACCTAAGAGTTTGTTAATTTTGTTTCTTTTCCAAAAGCCAACTCAGTTTTATTGACTTTTTAAATTATTTTTCTATTGTTGATTTTATTTATTTCTGCTCTAATATTTATTATTTCCTCCCTTTTAATAACTTTGTGCTTAGTTCAACTTGTTTTTTTCTAGCTCCTTGAGATGTATAGTTAGGTTGCTTATTTGAAATCTTTTTTCTTTTTTAATGAAGGTATTTCTCCATAAACTTCCCTTTTAGTATCTCCACAAACTTCTCTCTAACTACCTCTTTTGCTGCACCCCACAAGTTTGGGTAAGTTTTGTTTTGTTTTCATTTGTATTGAAGTATTTGTAATTTCCTTTTTGATGTTTACTTTGACCCAATGATTGTTCAAAAGTCTGTTGTTTAATTTCCATATATTTGTGCTTTTTTTTTTCATTTTCCTTTTGTCGCTGGTTTTTAGTTCCTTCATTGTGTTCAGAAAAGAATCCTTAGAATGATTTCAATCTTCTTAAATCTCTCACAAAACAGGTGACCTAGCATGTGATCCATCTTGGAGAATATTCCAAGAGCACTTGAGAAGAATGTGCATCTTGGCGCTGTTGGGTGGAGTGCTCTGGATATGTTAGGTTCATTTGTTCTATAGTGTTTTCATGCGTGTTATTTTTATTATTACCAGTACTCTAAGATTTATAAAACTTTAAATTAGCTAAAAAGCAGTGAAAGACAGAGATAACTTGAAAGGGTACATTAGATAGAATGCTCGCTAATCTTTTAACCCACTTCAAATGTTTTTTTTTTCTTGAGACAGTCTCCCTTTGTTGAGTAGCTAGGATTACAGGTGTGCACCACCATGCCTGGCTAATTTTTGTATTTTTAGTAGAGATGGGGTTTCACTATGTTGGCCAGGCTCGTCTCGAACTCCCAACCTTGGGTGATCTGCCCGCCTCAGCCTCCCAAAGGTCTTGGATTACAGGCGTGAGCCACCATGCCTGGCCTCAAAATCTTTCATACTTTTTCTATGAGAACAGTCGCTATTGTCCCCTTTTCCTCCCAATATTCATTACCTTTCCCCATTGAAACTATTAAGCCATAGATATGTGCTGTGTATTCATGTTTTTATTGTCTGTCTCCCACCATTAGAACACAAGCTCCATGAGAGCATAAAATTTTAAATATCCTGGCACATAGTAGTTAATCATGTTTTTAAAGGGTGAAGGAATGCAAATATTTCATAATATATCTTAATGTTTATATGTCTCTCTCTCTCTCTCTATATATATATATATGTATATATGTATGTATTTTTTTTGTGGGGGGGTGGGACAGGGTCTTACTTCCATTGCCCAGGCTGGAGTACAGTGGCACAATAAGGCTCACTGCTCCCCCAACTTCCCAGGCTCAGGTGATCCTCCCACTTCAATGTCCAGGGTAGGTGGGACTACAGGCATGCACCACCATGCCTAAGTAGTTTTTTATATTTTTAGTAGATATGGGATTTCGCCACGTTTCCCAGACTAGTCTCACACTCCTGGGCTCAAGTGATCTGCCCACATTGCCCTCCTACATTGCTGGGATTACAGGCATGAGCCACCACACCCAACCCATGGATTTTTTATTTTAGGGAATATTTTATTGTCTGATATATCAATTCCTCTAGAAAGCCTTGACTGGCATCCTCTCTGAAGTCCCATAATACTTTTCACATACAATTGTCTGCCTGTGGGCCTGTGACTGTCAGAAG
Source organism: Pan paniscus (assembly GCF_029289425.2). Classification (NCBI taxonomy): domain Eukaryota; kingdom Metazoa; phylum Chordata; class Mammalia; order Primates; family Hominidae; genus Pan; species Pan paniscus. Next base: position 40,246,705 of record NC_073258.2, on the reverse strand, counting down.
AGTGAGTTCTTTGGAGCGCAAGAAGCAACTAGGCTTTTACATCTATTTCCCTAGTTTCTAGCATACTGTCTACATTAGACGAGGTGCTCAGTTTATATTCTCTGAATGAAGAGAATACAAGGTCATATATAGAAATAGCTGAAAATAATTTGCCCAAAATATCAGCCTTAAAATCCAGACAAGATGAGAATAACCATTAGAATTAATAAATATGTAGCCACGTTAAAATATATTCTGCCTCACAATAATTTCACCAAAGTTAGAAAAAGTACCAATTTAAAAAATTAATTTAAATGGGCTATGTACTACTATGAAGCAAGGTCGAAGGCATTTCCCTCCCTAACTTAAAGTGAAATATGACATATTACAGATTACCTTTACAGCATCTTTTCCATATAAGTTATACATTCTATGAAATAGATAAAGAGCCCTGATAACTATTAAAATCAGAGGAAAGAGGATAAAGGCATCACACAGGAGCAGAGTGTACAATCAGATGTAAAATAATCAGTGGACTATAGAAAGGTGGCATTTGAAAAGAAATTACAAATCAGTAGGAATTAATGGCTCTTTCTTTGCCATAATATCTACTGATTTGATTACCAAGGAGATTGTTAAACACATGGGTTTTTATGTCAGAGAAATTTGTAAAAGATGGTGATAGCAACCTTAATACCAGCATTTAAAGAAGTATATGTTGGAAGTAGGACACCAAATATATAATTCCTTGATTTGATGTAAAAATATTTAATTTTCTAAGAACTAGGATGCAAACTTAATGTTACAAGGTTTGTGAATGATGTCATTCTGTTCCGAATTGTAATAACATGTTACAAGGTACAGTTAAGAAGATGATATGTACCTAAAATTATTTGCAGGGTTTTTGGTCTATTTATATTTCTGAGTCTCTTCCTTTTATATGTGTGGATGCACACACACACATACATACATACATACATACACATAAAACAGGTCACATTATATATTTAAATGTATATCTATTTGTATGGATTCACTAAATTATTTACTAGATGAGTAATATATGCTAAATGTGATATGAAAACATGAAGGGAAATAAGACAGTTTGGCCCCATAGGTACTTGGCGTCAGTGTCAGGAGAAGAATATGTTAAAAAGTACTAGAGACCAGGCATGGGGGCTCACACCTGTAATCCTAACAATTTGGGAGGCCGAGGGGGTGGAATACCTGAGGTCGGGAGTTCAAGACCAGCCTGGCCAACATGGTAAAACCCCTTCTCTACTAAAAATACAAAAAATTAGCCTAGTGCCGCGGCATGCGTCTGTAATCCCAGCTACTCTGGAGGCTGAGGCGGGAGAATCGCTTGAACCCAGGAGAGGGAGGTTGCGGTGAGCCGAGATCACATCACTGCCTTCCAGCCTGGGCTACAGAGTGAGACTTGGTCTCAAACAAAACAAAACAAAACAAAACAAAACAAAACAAAAAAGTATTAGTGCATGCAGTAAATGATCTTTGTTAGATATTTACATAACAATCTGCAAAGTCCAGGGAAATGAGTGTTGCATGATATTTACTGAAGGGTTTTTACTGCCTTTGTAGCAAAGAAGGCACATGAATGTACTCTCTAAGAAAGAGAAAGAACATAGTTGTGTAGGGCATACAAAAAAAAAGTAATGTCAAATTAGAAAACAGCGCATGCAAACGCATGAAGGAATTCAAGAGTGAGAGACACTTGGAAAAATCACATGCAAATCAGTATGACTGCTTATTTACAGATATGCACAGATATCTGAGATTTAAATATATGCATGCGTATTGCTTTCCATTCTTCACATATTTAGATACATACTCTTCTCTATTTTTTTCCTGATTGTAAAAAGAAAAAAGCACTTATTTTTCAGGGGCACACGATGAAACCTGGCTACTTTCTTAAGCACCAAAGCAACAGAGCAATATAATCCAACCTAAAAGGCACAGGACGCTCTACTCCTCATCATTACTCCATGAAATAGTTTGTCTATTTGTGAGGAAGACATTTCCCTTCTAAATTGAGATTCCAAACAGCTGTCATAAAATGGAGATGCTTCATGCTTGAATTTTATTTATATATTTAGTTAATTATTAATCATAGTCACAGTTGTTATTTCTTACTGTGTCCCGGGAGTAGGTGATTCCCTACCCCTACCCCAAGTTCAAAAAAAAATCAAAATAGGGGAATCAAATTAAATCATGATTTACTGGTTCCAGCTGTATTCAGAAAAGCATTTTTGTCATTTTTTAAAATTCTAAACACCTTAAAAAGCATTTGCATCTTCAATGCTATGGAAGGTCATGTCTATCTCTGCGGGCCATATTTGATGGAAATTTTTTCAGTAGGTCTGACAGCAGAGAACATAGTACTGTAGCTCACACCTCACCAATGTAATTTGGAGTGTTAATTGGAAAGAACTTAGCTGCCCCTGTGATTTCTGCTCTCTAAGAATTGGTGACAATATGTCCCATCTTTCCTTTCGAAGTCTAGTAGACAGAAAAGGTGAGGATTGTAGGGAATTTGTCTGAAGAGGAAAGCCATAGAGAATGTGGCAGAGAGAAGAGAAATGTAACCAAACCAAAAAAATGATTGCTTGGTGAAAATAAATGAAAACAAATTGTATCACTTCTGAAATGAAAGTTTAAGCAAATGAACTAGAGTGATTATGGCTAGTCAGCTTCTAGTCATGATTTTTTAAAGATAAAGTCAAGAAGGAAACCTCAAAAGTTTTATGACAGAAGAGTCAAGCAAAACAAAAAGAAGGGGACTTTTAGCTTCTCAACAGTAAGTCTATGAGAATAAAAGAAGCGGTTAATTTCTCATTGCAGAACACTGCTCTGCATTCTGAAAATAATAGCTAACACAACTTAAATAAATGCAAAATGTCAGTCACTGTTCTAAGCACTTTGCAAGTGCTTAACAATGTAACCGCCTCAAAACTTTATGAGACAGGTTACTATTATCACCTGTGTTTTCCAAGAAAAGGAAAAAAAAATACATACAGGGCAAGTAAATGTAATATCCTATGGTAGCACAGCTAGCAGGTGAAGCTGGCTTCATGAAGAGGCAGTAATTTATTACAGACACCTTGGCTTGAGGGGCTTCCTGCGATTAATTACTGTGAAGAATCACTACTACTTCTCAATTTTCTAAAAGAAGGACAGAAAGGCTCTTTATGAAAAAAAAGATAAATGACCTATTAGTTTAGCAAAACTGACATGGAATTGGAATTGAGTGATTTAAAAATGTCATCTATTTGAATACTGGCTAAGCTCTTGATAACGTTAGACATAGTGGAGGGCATAGATATTGAATGAGTAAGAGATGGTACACTGAAATTGACACTGATGCCTCAGTGGTAGCGAACCTTACCATCTATAATAAGCCTGTTCACAAACCACCAAGTTGGACGGTTAATCAACTTGTTAATACAATTGTAAACTTCTGGGGTCTATGTATTTCATGTTTGAATTCTCAGGACAAAAATTCCTGCCACGTGATTACCTAGCTTAGCTGGATCATCTTCTGTGACAGAGATTACCTACCTTTCAGAGCAAAATTTCAGTTCAAATTTTGTATTAAATTGAACTGAAATCAGTGGCCCTGTGGCATTTAAAATTGGACTCAATTCTACCTCCGGTGAATGATTCTCCTAGGTAGATCGACATACCTACCTTATCATTGTCATAAAATATTGGATGTTTTCAGTTTATAAAATTATCTTTAATTAGTAGTTGATGTAGCTGCAAAAATCACCACTTATCTAGTGGAAAATGTGAAGTTATTTGAAGTGCTGAAAGGTATTTTTTCAGTTAAGGTAACCACATTCTCACTTCTCAGTTGCAGCTTTTGAAGTGCATCCATTTTATATTTCATCCTATAAATGAAGGCAAAGAGTGTTTTCAAAGAGATAGAACAGAAAACTCACTAAACAGGATTGCTTTATTTCCTAGAGTCATGTCTTTCAAATGGCTTCCTGTTAGGGAACTGTCTTTCTCATCCAGTAAAGTTAGATATCATCCAGACTAGAGAAGCATAAGGAGATTAATTTCAAAATTCTGTAAAATATAATCTAGGAATAGAAGTAAACAGCAATTTCTGAGGCCTAGGGAGGGACATTCTAAGCAAACTAAGAGTACATGAGGAAACTGAGGTACTGGTGATGAGGGATGGGGCAGAAGAAGTCGTAAATGGAGAAACAAAAGAAATAGAAGAGACGCACCACAGCATTTTTAAGCCCCAAGTGAACACTTTTATCACTCATAAAAGTAGCCTGTTTAAGGAGTAAAAATTTACTCTGTGTAAATGGCATAGCATATGCAAACAGAAATATACTTGTTTAGAGAGTATGCTGTGCAAAATGAAAAAAGAAATTGACAATATTTTTCTTGTAAGACTACTATCACCACCAACTACTAAATAGATTGAGAAATTATTCCTACTCATGGTCTTAAATTTTTATAGATGTTCCTAAAATGTTCATTTAGCTCACCTCTGGTAACAGATTGTGCAGAATGATTTATAAATGGGGCTGATTTCCATATCACTGATGGATGCTTTATTCACTTAATGATCACTGGCAAGTGGCAGCTACTATAAAATCAAGTGTCACTAATAGGACTTTTTAGCTCTGACACTATAAAATAAAATGTGTGAGCTTTTTTTTTTTTAAAGGCATAAAGCCTAAAAAGCTTCAGAACCTAAACAAACAAACAAAAGACCTTCATTTTTCAAGATACTAAACATTTTAGACCTAAGATGGTTTTTCCAAATACATGATTACTGTATTTTCAGGCAATAAACCTACAAGCCAAGATGAATATATTAAGGATTTATAGTACGCTAAGTTGCCTATAATTAGGAAAGAAACTTTGAAATAAAAACAAAAAAAGAAACCTCTTTTCCAAAACTGTCTGCATAAATATTACATCCAAGTAGCTGATGCTTCATTATCATACTAACAACAAAATGAATGTTATATTCACTGTATGACAGGTACTAGGTGTTATTTTCACGTGTTTATTTCACATATATTGAATTTATGTAATTTTAGAAATTTGGAGTTAAAAATCTTTTTCAAATATGCCCTTAATATATCTTGCTGTTTTTGTACAGAGGATATGAAAATATGTGATTTTAAAGGTCCAAGAGTCCAACTAATGCAGTAAGTGACAGGCTTTTGTCAACTTTACTCATCTATCAGTGAGTTGGGGAGTTACACTGAGAGGGATGGGTGCGTAGCCTTGTTTTTCAATTTGATAGAGGATGCCATGCACCTAAATGTGTTGAGTGGCTCTTGAGGCCTCAATAGTCTCATCTGGGCACTGAGGCAGGTGGACAAGCAGCTCAAAGGACTGTGACATCTCATACATTAAATTTACATTCTATAAACCCAGAACTTAAAATGGAATAGGCACAAATTTAAAACAGACAAATATACAATGAACCGTCATCTCCTTCAAAAATCCAACCACCATTGTTTTATAACTGCAATTATTAGGGAGTATACAGGGACTTGATATTAGAACTTGTGAGCATCAGGTCCCAAAACACAAACCCGACCCCACTTTGTTTTCAGCACAAGGACTTGGTATAAAACTTGTGAGCATCAGGCCCCAAAACACAAGGCCAAGGCCATTTCCTTGTTTTCAGCATGCATCTTAACTATGTCAGGCAATGGTTAAATAGCCAAGCGTGATGGCTATTTAAAGATGTACTAGTATTAAAAAAAAAAAATTTTCTTTGCCCATTTTCAAGAAAGAAAAAGACTTCCAATCTGCCTTACTTTGCTCTATTGTGTTTACTTATCTGGAGCTCTTGTCACTTCAATAGACTTTTTTTATTTATCACATGTATTGTTTAGTATCTATCTACTACAATAATATATAAGCTCTTTGAAAAAAAGTGTTTCTTTCTTCTCTTTTCATTACCAGTTTACCCTTAATGCAGAGAATAGTGGATGGCTCATAGTAATTGATTTAAGTATATATATTTTGACAGTCCCATGTTCTGCTGACTGAGCCTGCTGGGCATGAGTATGAGGATATATACTTCAATAAATAAATGCAATTTGTTCTACAGCTAGTTTTCTTTGGGGATCTATATGAGAGTAACACTTATTCTTAAATGTTTAACTTTAACATATTTTTTCTATATAGATAGATTTGCAAATGTTGACAGGATTGCCACGAATACATTATCAATGCATTCTGATAAATACTGGTACTTTGTAGCATATTCTCATTCATAATGATAACCAGTGTTCATAATCAGTACTTTCTTTTACAATCTGTTTAGAAGCCACCAGAAGTTTGTGTGTATGTACCTTCCATCTTTACCCTAATCGTTACATATATGAGGAAACAGGTTTGTAAAAGGTGCTAGGTAAGTGCCAAATAAGCTGGAATAAAACACATAAGTGCTAGTGTAATCACACAATATTTGTTCTTTTGTGCTTGGCTTATTTCATTTAGCATAATGTCTTTAAGGTTCATTCATGATGTAGCTTTGTCAGATTTTCCTGCCTTTTTAAGACTGAATAATAACCCATTGCCTGTATATACCACTTTTTTTTTAAATTTAGCTTTCATTTTAAGTTAAGAGATACATGTGCAAGTTTGATATATAGGTAAATGTGTGTCATGGGGGTTTGTTGTACAGATTATTTCATCATGCATTTACTAAGCCTAGTACCCATTAGTTATTTTTTCCAATTTTCTCCCTCTTCCTAGCCCTCCAACCTCTGATAGGCCCCAGTGTCTTTTGTTGCCCTCTATGTGTTCATGTATTCTCATCATTTAGCTCCCACTAATAAATGAGAACATGTTGTATTTGGTTTTCTGTTCCTGCATTAGTTTATTAAGGATAATGGCCTCCAACTCCACCCATGTTTCTGCAAAGGGCATGATCTTGTTCATCTTTTGTGACTGCATAGTATTCCATGGTGTATATGAACCACATTTTCTTTATTCAGTATAGCATTGATGGACATTAGGTTGATTGCATGGCTTTGCTACTGTGAATAGTTTTGCAATGAACATAAACATGCATGTGTCTTTATAATAGAACAATTCATGTTCCTTTGGGTAGATAGCCAGTAATGGGAGTGCTGGGTCAAATGGTATTTCTGTTTTTAGGTCTTTGTGGAATTGCCACAGTGTTTTCCACAATTGTTGAACTAATTTACATTGCACTACCAGTGTATAAGCACTCCTTTTTTTTCCCCATAACCTCACCAGCATCTGTTATTATTTGACTTTTTAATAATAATCATTCTGCCTGATGTGAGATAGTATCCCATTGTGATTTTGATTTGCATTTCTGTAATGATCAATGATGTTGAGCTTTTTTTCATAATGGTTAGGTGCATATATGTCTTCTTTTGAAAAGTTTCTGTTCGCATCCTTTGCCTACATTTTAATGGAGTTTATTTTCCTTTTTGTTTTGTAAATTTGTTTAAGTTTCTTATAGATGCTAGATATTAGATTTTTGTCAGGTGCATAGTGTGCAAAAATGTTCTCCCATTCTATAGGCTGTCTGTTCACTCTGTTGATAGTTTCCTTTATTGTGAAGAAGTTCTTTAGTTTAATTAGATCCTATTTGTCAATTTTTGATTTTGTCGCAATTGCTTTTTGTGTCTTTGTCATGAAATCTTTGCCTGTTCCTATATTGAGAATGGTCTTGCCTAGGTTGTGTTCCATGGTTTTTAAAGTTTTGGGTTTTAGATATAAGTCTTTAATCCATTTTGAGTTAATTTTTGTATGTCGTATAAGGAAGTTGTCCAGTTTCAATCTTCTGCATATGGTTAGCCAGTTACCGCAGCATTATTTATTGAATAGGAATCCTTCCTCCATTGCTTGTTTTTGTCAAGTTCATTGAAGATCAGATAGCTGTAAGTGTGTGGCCTTATTTCTGGATTCTCTATTCTTTTCCATTGGTCTATGTGTCTGTTTTTGTACTAGTACCATGCTGTTTGGGTTACTGTAGCCCTATAGTATAATTTGAAGTGAGGTAGCATAATGCATCCAGCTTTGTTCTTTGTGGTTAGAATTGCCTTTCCTTTCTTCTGGGTTCCATATAGATTTTAAAAGTTTTTTTCTAGTTCCATGAAGAACATCAATGTTAGTTTAATAGGAATAGCATTGAATCTGTAAATTGTTTGGGGCAGTATGGCTATTTTAGTGATACTGATTCTTCCTATCCATGAGGTTGGAGTGTTTTTTCATTTGCTGTGTCATCTCTGATTTCTTTGTGCACTGTTTCGTTGTTCTCCTTTTAGAGATCTTTTGCTTTCCTAGTTAGCTGTATTCCTAGGTATTGTATTCTTTTTGTGGCAATTGTGAATGGGAATCCATTAACTGATTTGGCACTTGGCCTGACTGTTTTTGGTGTATAGGAATGTATGTAATTTTTGCACACCAATATTGTATCCTCAGAATTTTTTTAAGTTGTTTATCATTTAAAGGAGCTTTGGGGCTGAGAGTATGGGTTTCTCTACATACAGGATTATGTCATCTGCTAACAGGGATAGTTTGCCTTTTTCTCTTCCTATTTGGATGCCCGTTATTTATTTATCTTGCCTGATTGACCTGGCTGGGACTTCTAATACTATATTGAATTGAAGTGGAGAGAGAGGGCATCCTTGTCTTGTGCTGTTCTCAAGGGGAATGTTTCCAACTTTTGCCCATTCAATATGATGTTGGCTGTGGGTTTGTTACAGTTGGCTCTTATTATTTGAGGTAAATTCATTTAATACTTAGATTTTGATACTTTTTAACATGAAAAGGTGTTGGATTTTATTGAAAGCCTTTTATGCATCTATTAAGGTAATCATGTGGTTTTTGTCTTTAGTTCTGTTTACGTGATAAATCACATGTATTGATTTGGGTACATTGAATCAACTTTGCATCCCAGGAATAAAACCTACCTAATTGTGGTAGATAAGCTTTTTGATGTGCAGCTGGATTCAGTTTGCCAGTATTTTGTTGAGGGTTTTTGCATTGATATTCATCAAGGATATTGGTCTTAAGTTTTCTTTTTTCTATGTGTCTCTGCCAGGTTTTCATATCAGGATGATGCTGGCCTCCTATAATGAGTTAAGGAGGCATCCCTCCTTCTCAATTTTTTTGAAATAGTTTCAGCAGGAAAGGTACCAGCTCTTCTTTGTACATCTGGAAGAATTCGATTGTGAATCCATCTGGTCTTGGGCTTTTATTTTTTGGTTGGTACCCTATTTATTACTGACTCAATTTTAGAGCTCATTATTAGTTTGCTCAGGAATTAAATTTTTTCTGGTTAGTCTTGAAAGGGTGTATGTTTTCAGGAATTTCTCCATTTCTTCTAGATTTTCTAGTTTATGTGCATAGAGGTGTTCATAATATTTTCAGATGGTTGTTTTTATTTCTGTGGGGTCAGTAGTAATATCCTTTTTGTTCTGTCTCACTTTTTTCCTTTGTTCATCTAGCTAGTGGTCTATTTTCTTTTTTTCATAAAAACAGCTATTGGATTTGTTGATCTTTCAAATTTTTTTTGTCTCTATTTCCTTCAGTTCAGCTCGGATTTTAGTTATTGTCTTCTGATAGCTTTGGGGTTGGTTTGCTCTTGTTTTTCTAGTTTTTTTTTTTAAGTTGTGATATTAGGCTGTTAATTTGATATCTTTCTAACTTTTTGATTTGGGAATTTAGTGCTACTAATTTCCTTCTTAACCATGTCTTAGCTGTGTCCCAGAGATTCTGCTATGTTGTATCTTTGTTCTCATTAGTTTCAAATAACTTCTTGATTTCTGCCTTAATATAATTATCTATGCAAAAGTCATTCAGAAGCAGATTTTTCAATTTTAATGTAATTGTATTATTTTGAGTGCATTTCTTAGTCTTGATTTCTAATTTGATTGTACTGTGGTCCAAGAGATTATTCGCTAGGATTTCAGTTCTTTAGCATTTGTTGGGGAGTATTTTGCCTTCAAATATGTGATTGATTTGAAAGTATGTGCCATGTGGCTGTGAGAACAATATATATTCTGTTGTTTTGGGCTGGATAGTTCTGTAGATATCTATTAGGTCCATTAGATCCAGTGCTGAGTTCCAGTCCTGAATATCTTTGTTAATTTTCTGTCTCGATGATCTTTCTAATATTGTCAGTGGATTTTTAAAGTCTCCCACTACTATTGTTTCAGAGCCTAAGTCTCTTTGAAGGTTTCTAAGAATTTGCTTTAGGAATCTGGGTGCTCTTGTATTGGGTGCATATATATTTAGGATAGTTAAGTCTTCTTGCTGAATTGAACCCTTTATCATTACGTGGTGCCCTTCTTGGTCTTTTCTGATCTTTATTCGTTTAAAATCTGTTTTGTCTGAAATTAGAATTGCAATCCTTGCTTTTTTTTTTCAATTTGCTTGGTAGATTTTTCTCCATCCCTTTGTTTTGACCCTATGTGTGTCATTGCATGTGAGATGGGTCTCTTTAAGACAGCATACAAGTGGGTCTTGGTTCTTTATCCAACTTGTCACTCTATGTCTTTTAATTGGGGCATTTACATTCAATACTAGTATTGTTATGTGTGGATTTGATCCTGTCATTATGGTGTTAGCTGGTTATTTTACAGACTTGTTTATGTTGTTGCTTTATAGTGCCACTGGTCTGTACTTCAGCATGCTTTTGTAGTGGCTGGTAATTGTCTTTCCTTTCCATACTTAGTGCTTCCTTCAGCTCTTGTAAGGCAGGTCTGCTAGTAAAGAATTCCCTCAGCATTTGCTTATGTGAAAAGGATCTTGATTCTCCTTCCTTATGAAACTTAGTTTGGCAAGATATGAAATTCTGAGTTGAAATGCTTTTTAAGAATATTAAATATTGACCTCCAATCTCTTATGGCTTGTAGTGTTTCTGCTGAGAGGTCCACTGTTAGTCTAATGGGCTTCCTTTTGTAGGTGACCTGACTTTTCTCTCTAGCTTCCTTTTACAATTTTTCTTTCCTTTTGATCTTGGAGAATCTGGTGATCATATCTTGGAGATGATCTTCTTGTGAAATATCTCACTGAGTTTCTCTGTATTTCCTGAATTTGAATGTTGGCCTCTCCAACTAGGTTGGGGACGTCAAATAGATCATATGTTTTCTAAATTGGGTCCATTATCCCCATCTCTTTCAGGGACACCAATGAGTTGTAGATGTGATCTCTTTACATAATCCCATATTTATTGGAGATTTTGTTCATTTATTTTCATTCTTTTATTTAATTTTCTTGTCTGACTGTCTTATTCATTAAGCCAGTCTTCATAACCTGAGATTCTTTCCTCCACTTGATCAATTCTGTTATTAATACTTGTGATTGCATTGTGAAATTATTGTAGTGTGTTTTTCAGTTCTATCACATACATTACGTTTTTTTTCACACTGGCTGTTTTGTCTGTCAACTCCTTCATTGTGTTATCATGATTTTTAGTGCCATTTGATTGGGTTTTAATTTATTCCTGTAGCCCAATGATCTTCATTCCTATCCATATTCTGAATTTTTTTCTGTCATTTTAGCCATCTTGGCCTAGTTCAGAACACTTGCTGGAGAGGTGCTGTAGTCAGTTAGGAAAGCAGGCAATACAGCTTTTTGAACTCTCAGGGTTCTTGTGCTAATTCTTTCTTGTCTTTGTGGGTTTATCTGCTGTCAATTTTCAGGTTGGTGATGTTTGGATTATTTAACTTTTATCCTATTTGATGAACTGGAGGGTCTGATTGTGGTGCAAGGTGGATTCAGTCAACTTACTTCATTTCTGGAAGATTTTAGGGGGCCATCATTCAGCACCCAACTTCTGGACTGCAGCCTCTAACTCTGGGGACTTGTATTGGGCCTCAACTTTGTTCTCTGGCTCCTGGAGGTTAGGAATCCACTGTTCTTGAAGTGGGGGCAAGGTGCTCACAAACTGCTGGTCACTGTACTCGCATAGGTGGTATCAGCAAAAGCATTTTATTGGCACTGACAGCAGGATTTGTCTTTGTAGCAGCAGCTTGGCAGAGTGCTAGTGGGTACTGGGGTGTCTGCCTCTGGGTGTTCACCACAGTGGCAGAGGCAATGCAGCTGGGAGTGTGCAGGAGAACCCTTGCTGGCAACTTTGTGCATGGTCATGCTGGAGGTGGTGTTGCCTCAGGGTTGGCACACTGGTGGTTGCCGGTCTGGGTGCCTTCAAAATGCCCTGATAGAAGAAGTCATTGCTCAGGGTGTGGGAGGATCCCCTGCTCTCTGCACAGTGTTAGCGCAAGGCTGGCTGGCTCTGTGCCTACCAAGACTCTGCAATGGTGGTTGGTGGAGTAGGGGGCATGGACTGCATTCCTTTGAGCTGGCTGGGCAAGGAAAGCAAAACCTGCCTGTGCAGCAATGAGTCAGCAAAACAATGTGGGGAGTTGCCATGGGCCTGGGGGAAGGTACAGTATGGGGAAGGAGTGGGAAGGCTGATTCATGACCTTTGGGACTGCCCCATGGAGCTCTCCACTGGTCAGGCACAGTCCACCAACACAGAAGCTATGGTGTAGGCTCCAAGGGCACTCAAGATTTCCCTGTAAGCAAGCGTGGCCAAACTGGGGCACCAGGAGAGGCAAGGAGACCAAGGAGTGCTCAGGTTGGATTGGCCCCCTCTGGTGGGCAAGACTGCCTTGCAGACTTCAGGTTTGACAGTTCCCTTAGGGCTAAAGTCTCCTATGGGAGAAAGTAAAGCCTAGAGGAATAGCCATCCCTGGCCATGCTCTGCTACGGATGCCCCCACACCAAACTCTTTTGGCTCCACATCAGCTGGCTTGGTGCTGCTACCACTTCTCTAAGCAGTTCTCCCTGCCAATGTGAGTGTCCCTGGTGGTTGAGAGGACTTCTCCTGGGGGGTTCCTGAGGCCTGTGGTGAGAACAGATTGTTCCTTGCCAGTTCAACTCACCTGTTCCCCTAAACCCACTGGGGGCTAGAAATGAGTCCTAGCGCATATCAGCTCTATGCAGCATTCCCTGCTTCCTCCCCCTTCAGCTCAGCTTCTCTGTCTTCTCTCCATCCACTCTGGGTAGGTTACCTCTGAATATCTGTTAGGAGCACAACAGTCATCTGGTCCCTTGGTGGGAGCTGTTTCATCTGACTGTCTAGTTGGCTATCTTGTCCTCTAGAACCACATATTCTTTATTATTCATTCACTGATGGATATTTGGATTGTTTGCAGTTTTTGGATCTTGTATAAGGAGATATTAAAAATAATTTTACAAGTTGATGATGCTTGATAAGGAAATTGATAGTTGTTCAGGAATTATATAGGCAATCTATACAGAGAGATCAGCATGCTGTGAAGTTTAAAAAGTGAAAAATTATATGAAAGCATATCTTGTGTGAATTTTCCACATTGATGTTCATGTAATTATATTTTTAAAGGCAACATACAAAAATTGGTAGAAGGCAGATCTAGAAAGTGACCAAAATGCACATTAACTTCTTTAAAAACCTGGCCTAAAAGTTGATTTCATCTATTCATCTTGTCAGCTAGCCCCTCCTGCATTTCATTTCTTGCCATTCGAATGTGCTATCCCCCTTTTTTATTCCTCAATCATTTTTTAATTTCAATTTTCTTAATAATTTTAATCACTTTCTGCCATTTCAATTAGTATGATGTTCATTTCCTTGGTCTTTCTGTTAGAAATTATGTTTTTTCTGTGTTTTTTTTTCCTTCAGTATAGTGGGTGCCTGTTACTTTTCCTTGCAAATCCCATGGCAATTTAGACAGAGTAGGCATTCACCAAATACTTCTGATGAATTACTGAATTGAAAAACTAGGGTGACTTCCATTCTGGTTTGCCTTAGAGAGTTCTAGTTTACGCTTAATTCCAACAGTGTGATTATTAATAGAGCCACCTTACATGCTCAACAATGCTTCATTTGGATAAGTAGTTTTATGAACATTCTTGTGGTAACCCTTATTAGATCAAGCCCTATAAACTGACATCACTGTGGTAATACAAGTTGTATTATAATTCATCAAATTACTACTCACTTTTGTACGAAGACATTCTAAACGTTTTCAGCATGTGGTAGGTAATGCTAACTTGGTGCAACCTCCTTTATTCCATTTTTATTTAAACTGCAGCATGGCTCTTTTACTGACATCTGGGGAATTTGCACCTATAATCTCAGCTTTTAGTATGTTTTCCCCTTTTTAACTATTTTCTCACCTTTCTGTCAGGTTCAGTTGAATTTTGATTTCATTTCTTTGTATTTACAATGTGCAAAAATATAAGACTGGGATTCTTGCATGGATTTACTATCTTAGTGCAAGATGTTATCTGTACAAGTTAGATTTTATAGTTGCTAACTACTCAAACTAATTTTAAATAATCTAGTATAAGAAGAATGTATTAGAATGATATTAAGTATATTATTTAATGGCTGAAAAGAACACTGTAGACTCAGGAGTAGGTGGGAACAATGGTCATGGGTATTGGCCAATTAGGAAAATGTCATGGGTACTCTCCACGTGTTTGCTACTACATCGCTGCACTTTATCCCCAACACACCCTCAGCCGTGCCTCTCTTCTCTCAGCTACATGCTGTACATAATCTCTAACCAACCGTTGACTTTTACTTTATTCCGATATGATTTAAATTTGTAGAGTAAAGTATTATTTACATGCTTGAATCATGTGCCATCACTTTAATTGCACAGGTATGGGGTGCCTCTTCTTTCCATTGTTAGAAGACATAACTGATGGCATGAAAGATTTACATTACAGCCCACACAATGACTTTCTCAACATACATGTCCATCTTGTCATATTTACTTAAGAATGTCCTCTCAATGTAAATTGATGATTTTTTAAATAACAACAAAACCCATTCAATTTTCCCTATGGAAAACAATCTAATGCTCAAAAATCAATAAATCTAAATAATCAAACACAGGTTTCTGAATGACAGCCATACTTTATTTCTGTTATTCTCCCTCAATATTGTTTAACATATACTATAAATTATAAGTTTAATTTAATCACAGTTAAATACATGCACACAAATATGAGAATATGGGGGAAATAATTAAAAGAAAAGTTAAACTATGCATGTGTATATGCACACACAGTTATGAGATTTGATAAAAAGAAAAACAGGTGAATGGTGTAGTTTTCCTTTCTGCAAATGGTCATGGGCCTTTAGTAATATTTGTTACTTAGGATTTTCCTTCTCTATTATGCGCTCAATCAGTTACATAGATTTTCACGAGCTTTATTGGATGAATGCCTCAATTGTAATTACTGAGGAAATGAGCTCTTGGTGATTCTCCTGGGGTGGGTGAGTATTTTTCTTTTCTTTTTTCTTTTTTCTTTTTTTTTTTTTTTGAGACGGAGTCTTGCTCTGTCGCCCAGGCTGGAGTGCAGTGGCGGGATCTCGGCTCACTGCAAGCTCCGCCTCCGGGGTTCATGCCATTCTCCTGCCTCAGCCTCCCCAGTAGAGTAGCTGGGACTACAGGCGCCTGCCACTACACCCGGCTAATTTTTTGTATTTTTATTGGAGATGGGGTTTCACCATGTTAGCCAGGATGGCCTCGATCTCCTGACCTCGTGATCCGCTCGCCTCGGCCTCCCAAAGTGCTGGGATTACAGGTGTGAGCCACCACGCCTGGCCACTGGGTATTTTTCATGAGCTTCTTCCTCAGATGGTTTTTGTTTCTTTCCATATTTCTCCATTCTTATAGTAAAAATCTTTAGTTATCCTCTAGTTTCCCTTTAGTTATCAAGATGATTTGAATATTTTTGTATAACAACAAAATCAATTCAAATCATTCCCTAAGGAAAACAATCTAATATTTTTAAAATTCTTAAAGTCAAATAATCAAGTCCAGGTTTTTGAATGGGCTTGATTATTATATAACATTATATTGAACATGACATTGATTATAATTATAACATTATAATCTGACTTTAGGCCTCTTCAGTGGAAAGGGAAAACAGGAAAGATTGTTAGCAAGTTAAGCTATCAATTTAACATGGATTGATTGTCATCCCTTTTGGATATATTTCTCTAAGCCATTTAAGCATGAAACTGAGTTACAGACACATAAACATATTTCAAGCAGAGCAATAGATGTAATATCAAAGATACCACCTAACTTTCTCCAATTTATTTTCATAATCGCACATTAGAAATATAGCAGGCAGAATTACTACACCCCCACAAACAATTTCCACATTCCAAATCTAGGAATTTGAATATGTTCTTTTTTTTTTTTTTTTTTGAGGTGGAGTCTCGTTCTGTTGCCCCGGCTGGAGTGCAGTGGCACAGTCTTGGGGCTCACTGCAACCTCTGCCTCCCAGACTCTAGCAATTCTCTTGCCTCAGCCTCCCAAGTAGCTGGGATTATAGGCACATGGCACCATGCTTGGTTAATTTTTGCATTTTTAGTGGAGAGACGGTTTCATCATGTTGGCCAAGCTGGTCTCAAACTCCTGACCTCAAATGATTCACCCACCTCGATCTCCCAAAGTGCTGGGATTACAGGTGTGTACCACTGAGCCCGGCCTGAATATGTTTTTTCAATGGCAAACAGGACTTTATAGGTGCGACTAAGATTAGGCATGTTGAGATGGTAAAAATATGCTGTATTATCCATGTGTGTCCAATATGATCACATAAATTTCTAAGCATGAAAAAATCTTTGTAGGCCACAGAAACAAGAGAGATGGCAGCCTGAGAAGGAATCATCTTTCCTCTCCTGTCTATCATTGGCTTTGAAGATGGAAAAAGAAGGACTTAAGCTAGGGAATGTGGGTCATCTTTAGAAGTTGTAAACAAGAAAATGAATTCTCCCACTGAGCCTCCAGAAAGAAATGCAGGCCTACTAGCACCTTGATTTTAGGCCAGTGAGATTCTCATAGGATTTCTGATCAACCGTGCTGTAAGATAATAAATACTCTTTTTAAATTCACTAATTTTGTGGTAACTTGTTAGAGCAACCATAGAAATATGTCTGTAGGAACACTGTTTTTAGGAAAAAACATTGTCTATAAGAAAAAACTGCATATTCTACAACTACTGGTTAAGAATATCAAAGTAGCTGTTCTCAGATTTGACTGAACATTAAAATTACCTTGAGAGTTTTTAATACTTGCAATGCCTAGGCCCACCTCAGCCCAATTAAATCAGAATCATGGGCTAGGATCCAGACAACAGTGGTTTTAGAGCTCCCCAGAGAATTCCAATATGTAGCCAAGTTTTGAAAACCACTCATACATGGAGTTCTGCAGAAGAATACTTTAGCTGTTTGTGTTGGAACTGAAGTATAGTATTAATGGTTCATTCCACAACCAGTAAGTGCTGGCTACTTCTAGATGAGAAAATACATTATGAGACAAGTGAATCTATTCTCTTAATAACTCATTGCCTTGTTTCAAAGTGCCAGTATTTTTCTCAGAAGCAATGTTTGCAGAGTTGATAGTATATTGCTTTTTCAGAAACTTTCATTCTAGGCTGGAATACTTGAGACTAGGTTATGAAGTGGGATTAAAATAATATAATAATGAAAGGATTCTAACAAAAAAGGAGAAGAACAAGTATTTGAAAAGTAAATGGCTTTGGAATGGTAACATAGTTGGTGCATTGTAAAAGTTAGAATCCCCTAATCAAAAATATGGATATATTTTGGAAAGAAAACATACAATTATTCTTGATGGAAATAAAGAAGTCTACTATGTAGTAGAAAATAATTATATTTTTAAAATGTGTATATTTTTTCAAAAAGTAAATTTATTTTTATTTTATCATAGGTTACAAATAATAATTGTATATGTTTACAGGGTATACTGTGATGTTATGATACATGTATTCATAGTGGGATGATTAAATTAAGCTAATTAACATAACCATCACCTCACATACTGATTTCATTGTAGTGAAAACATTTGAATTTTTTTTAGTGATTTTTAAACATGCATTACTATTAATTTTAGTCACCATTATGTGTGTTTAATGCTTTTCAACTAACAAAGAAAAGAATTTAAAGAGTGAATGTTGTACTTTTTTACATGAATTGAATATACATTTCCTATAAACATGATTGCATTGCGTTATTTCAAAATATAAGAGTTAGTAATATGGAAAATGATGAATAAGAACAGTTTTATAAGTTGGGGGGGAGTGTAAAGAGTAGTTGGCTGGAAGATAAGTGACCCGCACATTCATTTGGGTTCTATGGTTGATCCATTCACTGGTGACTCTGGGAAAAGATTGACTCTGAGAAAGAACAAAGTATATAAGGTATATTAGCATGTATTCATAGTTTAAATTTAAAATTATATGATTTGGAAACTGAATATAATGCTAAATTTAATAAAATATCGCATTGAAAGAAGAAAACACAGTAACCTAGAATTCTATATACCTCAAAATTATACTTCAAAAGTGAAAGATGAAGATTTCTCAAGCAAAGAAAACACTAAGAAGATTTATTGTTAGTAGCTCTACTATGCAAAAAATGTTAAAAGAAGTTCTTCCAGGAGAAGGAAAATGATGTAGTCAGCAATTTGGAACTATGGGAGGCTGAAGTGTGCGTATCATCTGAGGTCAGGAGTTCCAGACCAGCCCGGCCAACATGGCGAAACCCTGTCTCTACTAAAAATACAAAAATTAGGACAGTGTCATGGCAGACGCTTGTAATTCCAGATACTCAGGAGGCAGAGGCAGGAGAATCGCTTGAACCCGGGACACAGAAGTTACAGTGAGCTGAGATCACTCCACTGCACTCCAGCCACATGTAAAACTGAACTTTGGGTGACAGAACTAGACTCCGTCTCGAAAACAACAACAACAACAAAAAGGAAAGAAATAATAAATATAATATTCTATTTTTTCGTATATTACTTGACCTATTTGATAACTGTTCAAAGTAACAATAGAAACAACTTACTGGGTGATAGTTGTAGTATATGGGTAAGTAAAATGAATGAAAGCAATGTTATAGAGGATAGGAAGGAGGAATTGGGGCTACTGTGTTGTAAGGTAACTGTATAATCTGTGAAGCATGATAGTGTTATTTAATAGTGATTTTAGATTTGTTGTGAATGCA
Organism: Pan paniscus; assembly: GCF_029289425.2. Lineage (NCBI taxonomy): Eukaryota > Metazoa > Chordata > Mammalia > Primates > Hominidae > Pan > Pan paniscus. Next base: position 40,227,636 of record NC_073258.2, on the reverse strand, counting down.
TATTGCGAAGTCTAGGTCAACTTCTATTTTATTAAAGTATAGTAATGTAATTGATGTGAGAGGGAACAAAATGAAATTATATATAGTACTTAATTAAAACCAGAGAAGCCAGAAAATGAGAGAAGAAGAAAAAATAACAAGTGCAACTAAGAGAAAACTTATACAAGCATGGCACTTATTAAACCAAACAAGTCAATAATCACTAAAAATGTGAATGCTTTATACCAATTCAAAGACAGAGATTGTCGGAATGAATAAGAAAAATAACACAAAATGCAAGGTCCAGCTATATAGAAACTCACTTTAAATATAGACACAGGTATGTTAAAGAAAATAAATGGAGAAAACATGCCATTGTAACAATAATGAAAAGCCAGCTGGAGTAGCTAGATTAATTTAAGACTAAGCAAACTTCAGGGAAGGGAAAATATCAGGAATAAAGACAGGTATTTTAGAATGATAAATGGGTCAACTCTTAAAAGATGTAACAATCCTTAATATTTATTCATCTAAAAATATGTATCAAAATCTATGAGACAAAAGCTAATTGAACATTAAGAAAAACAGAAAAAATTACCAATATATTTGGAGACTCACTGCTCCTCATTAAGTACTTGATAGATCAAAAAGGCAGTAAGTCGATAAGGATATAAGTGACCTGAATAGAACCATCAATTGACTTGATCAAATTGACATGTATAGATTATTTTATCAACCATCACACAATACACATTCTTCTCAAGCTCAAGAACATTAATCAAGAAAGACCACATTCTGTGCCAATAAAAACATACCTGAAAAATTTTAATATAAATTATACAAAGTTTTTTTCAGATCACAATAAAATTAAACTAGAAATAAATAATAGAGTTCAAACAATCCCATGAACACAATGTTTGCTACTGTCTTACAAATCATGTTTTAAACCTGTCAATATCTTTCAGTAAGATGGAAGACACATGGGCCCATTTTTTATATTACAAGGCATAAGGCAACAACAATAACAAAATCCTAAGTGTGACAGGACCATCTGTTTTCCACATGTAAAACTGAACTTTGGCAAAAACATGAGTGTTATAATGAATAATGGAGCCAATTAAAAAAAAAACACAGGTTTACAACATTTACCCACATCATGGCCCTGTCCCAAATCACTCATCCCCTTAAAAAAGAGAGTTATAATCTTGTCCCAAAAGACTAAATTTTAAATATGCAATATGCTGATTATGTTTTTCACAAATCACAGTAATATGGCTATAGAAATTATACTTTTAAAATATTTGAGACCTATGTTGAATTTATTGGTTATTTATGATTAGAAAAGTATACTGGTAAAGAAAAGATGTCTTATATATGAATATAATATTAACTAGCTACCATTTGACCAAGAAGCTTCCACTGAAGGGAACAGTAAAAGCCCTTGTTACTATCTGTCCATATTGCACATATTCAGTTTCCCATTGCTCTTATCAAAAATCTATGTAGGCAACTAAAACGTTCTTTGCAGATAACATGCTGGATTTTGCCATATGAATGGTAAACATGAGTTAGTCTGGGGCACTACACAATATAAAGCAATGTGATTGAAAACTAGATACCTTTCTTTAGATACTACTCCAACATATCAAGATAATTGAGTTATTAAACACTGAATAACCGAAAAGAAGAGCAAGGTGAACATCTAAAAATATTATTTATCCTATAGGAGTTGTTGCCTTATCTGCAAAATTTTTATTGGATATTGTGATTGTTTTATTAAAAAACAACCTATTTTTAAAAGTAAATGAAATTAATTTACATTGGAAATTATGTTAGAGATATGTGAATGATTAAAGTTTGTGTTTTAATATCATTCTTGGATTTTATGTTTCTCAGATTTTAGTAACCAAGTTAACTATGATAACTGCAGCACACCTTCTCTGCTTTAGGTTTGGATCCTCCAGAGCATTCAGGGTTTTTAGAAAGCTATTGCTATCAGTTTTCCTTGCTGCGTATAGCTGGTAGAATGATTTCATTTGCACTTGGTCTTGAGCTCAAGATTTTACTTGTATCCAACTCTGAGTACTTTCAAATTGCGGTTTTTAGGACAAATTAAACTGACATTATATATAAAAAAGTTTTCTAACAACTGTTGCAATTTATTTCAGATTTTCCATTTAGCGGAAATGAAATTGCCCAGTATCCCTGTGTCTGTTCTATTTGTAGTGGGTATTCATGTGTTCACGTGCATGGATTTCTTATTCTTTCTATTTTTGAAAAATTCACAACTGCCAGCTTCTGTGAAATATTCCATCTACTTGTTTCCTCACCACCCATCCCCCTTGTAATCTAACATCAACTTCCATAGAGAAAGTGCTTTGAATTTTCCATAGCAATACTTGCTGTTTTAAGTTTTCTGTTGGTACCAAAAATATTACTTGATAACTTATTTCCATTAAGGGCTTCATTTTCTTTTCACTACTCTTCCTGCTTAATCTTGCAGCGCTTTCTCAGCTAATGCATTGCCTCTACCTGGAAGTCTTCCTTGACTCTTGAGTAAGAGTTAGATTGTCCTCAGCAGTGTAGTCATATAACCAGTTAGGTCCTGTAGGCCAGTACTTACTACATTGCATTTCAATGTATTCATGTTTCCTTAAGGATCTTGTCCTCATTTGTTTGTTTATTTAAACCCAGCACTTAGATTAATATGATGAAGGGTGAATACTTGGAAATGAGTGTTTCTGATTACAGGTACCTGCATGAGATAATATTCAAAATAGATAAGAGATATTTTTCAATGTAATTTTACTTTTCATATCAAAATATGTGAATATGCATATAAACTAGTGACTTTATTGGTGTTTATTGTCTGTTGTGATAAAAATTATGAATTTATGCTCATTAATTTACAAATGGTTCTTCCACCCTCCTCCAACTTTTATTCCTTTTCTTGTTGCATTTAAAGTGACCTTGTTAGTGTTGCTATATGAGTCATATGAACCAGATATATGATTTGAAGTTAAGATGTATTTAGTTTTGGAATGTTAATGTAAAAGAGGGATGTTAACTTCCCTATGCAAATGAGATGATGGGTTTTGGTACTGAAGAATATCAACAGCACACATGCACACACATAAAAAAATCATTGAGTATATGATTTACTCAGGTGTCAAAAGAATTACCTAAGCCTTATATTTTTAGAAATGACAGGGCAACTTAATCAATAAAATAATATATATTGAGAGAGTGTCCCTATAAATATCTTAGATAAAACATTATTTACTAAATGAAATAATGGCAATTTGCCACTATTATACCTAAGTGGAACTTATAAAATGAATGTCTTGCTTTCAGCACTATTAATGTTTTACATTAGTAGGTTTATGTGAGACACTTTTGGCTTTAGGTAGAAATGCCAACAAAAAATAAATACAAAGTCTGCTTTGGAAAGTTTGTAATTTCTAAAGTTCAGATTTTGTTATTCATACAACTCCATTCACTAGAATCTCGCTTTATAGTAGCATAAGAGCAGGACAAGGGAAAAATGGCTATGCAAATAGATTTAGGTAAAGCAACAAAATATCCAAAATATATTTAATAGAATTTTAAAAGACCTTCTTCATTGGAAGCAATGATAATAGATGCTAATATCCATGAACTGCATATTTGTACAAGAAGAGGGGAGCTGAGCTTTATTTGAGGCCCACCCTAAATCAGCCCTTCAATGTTAGGAAGATCTTAAATCTATGCAAATTGTGTGTGTGTGTGTGTGTGTGTGTGTGTGTGTTCACTCACAAAAAGAGGTGAACTTCCTCTGATCCTTCTTCTGTTGTTGGTAATAAGATGAGACCTGAGAAAATTCATTTGACTCCGTCCTGCCCCAGGTATTGGTTTTCTCACATAGGCTGTTTGCTGATTGAAATATGAATTGATATTCATTGACATGGACTGTTATACTATCCAGTAGAAAATTTATATAGTGCAACCACATTAGACATTATTAGTGGAACCACAGTTAATGTGTGAGGATATGTTTATGCACCGATATGTCTAGAAGACTACACGAAAACCTGATAATACTAGTTGTCTCTGAAGAGGAACTTAGTGGTTGAGAGGACAAGAGTGGGAAAAAGCCTTATGTTTTTTTAAATTACCTTTTTGGACTTTTGAATTTTATATCATGTAAATGTGTCACCTATGCAAAGGTTCATTTACTACTTAAATTGTGTGTGTATGTGAAAACTACAGTCGAATGTGCCTCTGGTAAAATCTATTAATTGTAAAAATGGACTAGCAAAGTGACTGTCATACCAAAGGCTCAAATATTACATAATAATTTTGGCATTTAAAAAATAATGGTTTGGGGATATAGAATGCTATCACTTTCCACTTTCTTTCACTTACTTCTTGGTAATTTTCTCCCACTTCTTCTATGGATAGAAATACCAAGAGAATAACTTTGTTTTGACAAGCCGAAGAGATTTACAGAAATCAATGACCTTGGAAATGCTCACTTATTTCTGGAAAGATGATAAATTGTCTGCACATTTGGCCAATAACTTCATCTTTTTTCTCCCTAAAATGACAAACTCACCTGGCGTGTATAGCATTATTTATAGAAAACAGTGTAGTAAATGTCATAGTGAAATGATAACTTCTGATCTTGGGACTGCTCCCAGATGTAACACACTGTAGGTTTTACTTTTGTTAGACCTTAGAGCAAGGTCTTTATTATTTACTTATTATTAAAGATAATAAGATAGCCAGCATTTATTGACTATGCCCCATATGCTAATTACCTGAACCACATGACCTCATTTAATCTTCATAATGAGCTCTTAAGAAAGTACTGCCATTACTTCCATGGTATAGATGAGGAAACTAACATACAGAGAGCTTAAGGGATTTTCCCCAAGTGCACACAATAAATAAATGATAGAACTAGTAGTCTTTTTCCAGAGCCAATGCTTCAAATCCCTAGGCTATACTAGTACTTGTCATTTCCCAGCTTAAAAAGCCTAAATCTAAATTATAGGCTTGATAGTTTCAGTCTTACCTAAGAGAAAAAGGTATTCTCAGGTGTTAAGGGGTCTTAAACACTGATATTTCTTAAGTAAAATCAACACACTAGGCAAAGATTGCTGTTAGTAGATACACTGATATATCATTTGAACTTCAGCCTCATGGATTTTCAGATTCACTAGAGCTGTATATACCCATTTGCATCTCCATCTTAGTCCAACTTACATTCCAGCTAGGCTTAGACCTTAATTGATCAACCAGGTCACAGCTGCTCATTATAAATGGAAATATCTGTGCCTTAAACTCTCTCATTTATATAATTTTGTTTAAAAAAGTTGTGGAATCCAAACATGATGTTATTTTGAATCTAATATGTTTGGGAAATACTGGCTCAGAAAACTGGAAGGGTGAAAGTTTTTGATTATTTTTTAAAAATAGCAATCCTTCATGTAAGTGGGAAAAAATTGGTTTGATCATGTGTCCCTAGGAGTTCATGATACATCATGGTTTGGACCACTCCATTCCCAAGACATCATTTATTTGTTGCCACAAGGGCATAAAACTATGGGATGAGATGTTTTTAACAATTTTACATAAAACTTAAGTTTGTGACTTTTCATGTTTGTGATTTGGTAAAAGGTCAATCAATCTTATTACATATAAAAGAGGCAGACTGGCTTACCACATCCATGGGAGGAAAAAGTGACCAAAGTATATTCACAGAGGTTGCCTGAGAATGAACTTCTTCATCCTCCCTGTCTACCATGAAAGAAGTCTGTACATTTGAAAAAATAAAATAATAAATCTTGGCCAAAGGGCACTAAAAGCCAGTGGAAATAAAGTGCAATTACTAATTAACATTATCTTAATTAGACTTTTATAAACCAAGTTTGATTGATTTCTTGGCAATGTGACCCCTTGGCTCACAACATTAGAAAAGAACCAATTAATTAATTTAGATTTGGGGAAAAAAAGAGAATATTTCCTCCCATCATTGACCAAGAATTCTCTTGAAAATTATTTAATCAATATTTAACATTTCTCAAGGAATAGGAAACAAAAGCCCATTGCTTAATTTTAAACATAACTGTGACTCAATTTCTACTTAAGTAATCATGGAAGTTTTATTAATCTTTTAAAAGAACAATAGCAGCAACAATGACAAACCCCTAGAAGGCTTTGTAACCTAATACAGTCTGTGAGACTCCAAATGGAATTCTAGCAATTAAAAATACTCTCATGAAAGCATTTAATGGATGTCATTGAAAATATATGGATAAATGAACAAAAAGGCTAAAAAATTTAAGTAGACTGCTCCAGGTCATAAGGTTTGTAAGCTGTAACCTAGAATTTGAATCCAATGTTTTCAGATTATTAACCCAATATTCTCTTTATTTCTCTATGTTTAGAGGTATATATAAATATAAACTATTAAGTCTATCCTAAATTTTTAAAAATCTGATTTGTCACATACGGAGGTGGAGGTAACTATCATGCTAGTATTTTAGTCTAAAATTAATAATTAAAAGAGATCTAAGCATTCTTTTGCCTTTTAAACAAAAATCTATAATTCACCCCAGATTGTTGAGAGAAAACACTTTTTCACAGATTAATAATGCCTAATAAATGTCAAATAAATTATAGAATTAGAAAAATCATCCTTTGTAAACTTCAGTGTAATAATGGATTGCCACATCAATAATCAATAGATGATGAAACTATTGGTAAAACATATTAGGTGAATTGGTTTTGAAGGGAACCAAATAATTCTCCTATGTTAAAGTATTGCCTCCTATCCCAAATATTATTTGCCAAAGTCAAAGGGAAACTGTTTTTTATAACAAAGAGATCTAGTGATCACAACCTTAAGAAAGTAGCCAAACTCAACATCACTGCTAGTGGGACCCACTGGTAGAATGCGCTGGCCGGTGTGTTGCAACGTGAAGTACATTTTCTCACCTGTCAAGTGTACTTACTAAAATATTTCAACTTGCATTTAATCCAGTCTTTAGTTCCAAGTTTTAGTTTATAAAAAACATAGAGAAGAACAAGGAAATGATACTGTAAGAGAGGAATTTGACCAAACAAAGTTGGAAACATTCTGCAAGATAACTGACCCAGATTGTTAAAAGACTCAATGCTGCATATTTTTTAAGAAGATGTTCTCATTGTTTAATAGCTATAATAGTTTTAAAAGTCATGTACTGATAATAAAGTTACATCCGCCTTTTAGGACATCTTTGTTTTTTTTTTTTCACTCTTTAACTGGATCTCTTTATTTACATATTTTCTATTTTTAAACAAGCAAAAAACAAAAAGTCTCATTGACCTCTCTTCTCTCTAAGCTAGAGTCTCTCCATCCACTTTTCCACAAACTTTCCCAAATGCTGGCCAAATTTCAACGTTCCCGTTTTTCTCATCACCCTCATTATCACACCAAAGCACTTCTAAGAGCTTCAGAATACAACTGACATCTTCAAATCTCGTATTATTTGATTTTTCAGCATTTATTTTTACTGTGGATCATTTCCTCATTTTCAAAATCCTCTTTTCTTTTATATATATACATATATTTTTATTATACTTTAAGTTCTAGGGTACATGTGCACAACGTGCAGGTTTGTTAAATTTGTATACATGTGCCATGTTGGTGTGCTGCACCCATTAACTCATCATTTACATTAGGTATATCTCCTAATGCTATCCCTCCTCCCTCCCCGCTCCCCACACCCCACAAAGCTAGAAACCATCATTCTCAGCAAACTATTGCAAGGACAAAAAACCAAACACCACATGTTCTCACTCATAGGTGGGAATTGAACAATGAGAACACTTGGACACAGGAAGGGGAACATCACACACCAATGCTGCATATTTTTAAAGTAATATAAAATGTATGATTTGGATTAAAATATGTTAACAAAGACTTTACAGCAATACACATAATAAAAATGGCTGGTTGGTGGTGTGTCAGGAATTGGTTCCTTCTGGTCGGTTCTTGGTCTCACTGACTTCAATAACGAAGCTGCGGACCCTCGCGGTGAGTGTTACAGTTCTTAAAGATGGTGTGTCTGGAGTTTATTCCTTCAGATGTTCAGATGTGTCTGCAGTTTCATCCTTCCGGTGGGTTCATGATCTTGCTGACTTCAGGAGTGAACACGCAGACCTTCGCAGTGAGTGTTACAGCTCTTAAAGGTGGCACATCTGGAGTTGTTTGTTCCTCTCGGTGGGTTCGTGGTCTTACTGACTTCAGGAGTGAAGCTGCAGACCCTCGCAGTGAGTGTTACAGCTCATAAAGGTAGTGCAGACCCAAAAAGTGAGCAGCAGCAAGATTTATTATGAACAGCAAAAGAACAAAGCTTCCACAGCATGGAAAGGGATGTGTGCAGGTTGCTGCTGCTGGCGCTAGTGGCCAGCTTTTATTCCCTTATTTGGCCCCACCCATGTCCTGCTGATTGGTCCATTTTACAGAGTGCTGATTGGTCCGTGTTTACAGAGTGCTGATTGGTGCGTTTACAAACATTTAGCTAGACACAGAGTGCTGAGTGGTGTGTTTACAAAACGCACCTGCAAAAAATAAATAAGTAAAAGGAAGTAGAATTGTTCTAGATTAAAATAGACTAAAGAGATATGTAAAACAAATGCAATTAATAAACTGGATGTGATCTAAGTGTTTAAAAAGGTAATTGTAAAATATTTATTGCATGCAACTCAGGAAATTTGAAAAGGAACTGGAAGTTAGATGACATTAGGTAGTTACTGTTATACTTCTTAGATGTAATGAAAATGCAAGTAACATAAGAGAATGTCATTGTTTTTAGGAAAAGATGCGGGAATATTTTGGTGTAAATTTCATGAGACACATGAAAAACATTTGCAAATGTTGGGTCTATATGGTTCATTCCTTTAACTTTTCTGTGTGTTGAAAAATTTCATAATGAAAACCTGGAAAAACATTTGATGATAAGCAATATGCCAAAGATATATTACCTACATTCTCATATGTTAAGAGTCTTTAAAGTATCTTAGTCAAAATGTATTGAGAATTACTGTAAATAGAGAAGAAATCCACTCAAATAAAATTTATTTGAAAGGGAAAAAGACACATAGATAGCAAACATCCCTTGGCAAAGTGACCTGTGCCTAAAACTGCTTTAATTTTTAATTTTTTTTAAAAAAAGAGGAAGAATTTTACAGGACTTTGTGGAAATGATAGAGTAGTGCCCAGGATAAATCTTATATTTTTAGCAACAAAAAAAATGAAATAAACTGATAGAAGTTGATCTAAATAGGTACTGCCACTCTTAGCCTTCTGAAACTATGGTTTGTCTTTCATGAATATAGGTGTCCTACTTGCTAGAACGCCTATTTTGCATTTCTCCTGAGAATATGCTGTGTGTTGATAGACCATCATGACTTACATAATTTATCTCTCTTTTTCTCAGTGGGACTTTTGTTGTCCCGATATTTCTCCTCATCTCTAATGTCTCCCATTCAGCATGAAATGAAGAGATGCGCCAGTGGAAAAGAACATACGATTTAGTCAGAAAACCTTACATGCTTCACCTACCAATCTTGGGTTTGGGGAAAAGATCTTTAATGTTTCTTCATCTATAAAATGAAGAGAATGATATGACAACCTACCCTTTAGGGCTACATATTTGATAATTTATTCTTTAAAGAAAATTCATTTTAGCATGTACTGGCTAGATGCTGGGCTAGTTGATTGAAGGAACTTTGTGATCTAAAGGGTTTAATAGACGTTACATTTTTAAAGTAGATGTAATAACTGTCTACTATGAGAATATTAAGATGGACCACCAATCTCAGGCCTTAGTATAGGGCTCCTAAAAGAGTTGATATCTCACTTGGTATTTGATAATCTAGTAGGAGATAAGTTTATAAACGACAGGAACAACACTATAAGAAGATGGAATAATATGTTAAGGCAATGAAATTGAAGATAGCAGCATTCATTCAAAGAAGTCATGCTTGGAATGAGACTCAGAGGTTTCAACAGAACTCCTGGTATGAAGTGTGTAAAGACAAGAGTTGAGACAAGTAAAGTAAACTGGATCGATATTATAAAGGGCATTCTATGTGTGAATTTCCATTGTTGCCAGTGAGAATTGATGAAAATCAGTAAGTTCAGAGTAATACGTGTTTTAGAAAATGTATGACTCAAAGCGGTCATATGTAGAGATATTAGAGAGAAAATCAGGACCTAGGATGATATCTTTTATATGGGCATCCTGAGAGCCAAACACAGTCTATAACTCACAGTAGGTATTCAATTCTAAAATTGGAGGCAATAATGAACTGAGATACAAAAGTCAGTGAAACACTCTGGAGATATTAAAGACTATTCTTCAAATTGAATATAGTGGGACAGGTTTGTTTATTGCTCCCTTTGGAATCTTCACTTGCTTCTTATTCATTTTCCTCCTTCCCAGTGGGCTGAACATGGCATTGTCTCAGTGCTCTCTGAACCTGCAATAAAATTCTAAATTCAGAGCAGACTTGGAAGACAAGAAAATCTCCCTATAATATTCATAACTTCTTGCTCATTTAGGCACCTTGGGATTGGTGATTTCAATTCAAATAATCGGTTGTACTCTCAAGAATAGAGTCTGTGAGCGAGAACTAGCTGGGGCCTTAACTAAGCACTGAACAGTCTACTACTGTGCAAAGGCAGCCATGAATAATTCATGAAAAGATGGTATTTGAGCACTAGTTACTTTTCACCTGCAAATGTTTACTGATATGGATCGATTTTTTTTTAAGAAATGGGATCAAAATTTTGAGTGTTCTTATTATTTGCCTATTTCTTCATTACTGTTTTCTGTGTAAAATGAGATTCATTTTTTTTCTTCTGATTAAGTACCATCATGAAGAAGATTTAAATTAGATTTATCAGCAGGTTCATGAAGATAGGGTGCCATGGAATCATGGAGCCAGAAGTTGCAGAGACAAGCTATGCTAAAACTGTCATTTCTAAGAAAGAGGGATCTTAGCCCAGGAACATCCAGTTTTTTGCCTAGTACAGTGATTGTAAGGATTAACATTTGAATCTGTGTTTCTTATCTTCTAGTCCAAAAATCATTCAATACATTGATCTATAAAAAATGTGAAAACTATTGTTCATAAAAATATAGAGGGAGGAAAATGTTAAACGGACTGATAATTAAATTTATTTTGATATATTGATGATGAGAATATCAGGTCAACTGATTATCTTTCTTTGTTGTAGCACCTTTGACCTCAAGGATCTGAATGAAAGGACCTAGTGTGTTTTAAAAAAAAGAATAAAAGGATAAGAAAAAGAACACTGAGAAGGCTAAACATTAGAGATAACTGAACAGAGTACAGGTGACCCTTTTCTTAACCATCAGATAAGCAGAAAAGTGAAGGGCATTTAAAATTTCCTGGAAAATGACATGGAGTTCCACATCATAGAAACCATGGTTAGTAATATTATTAGCGATATGGTTGCTCAGTCTGTCAGTCTACATAGATAATTCTTAATCACAAAAAGTTAATTTTCTGGGTGTTGTGGTAGCTCAGTCTTAAACACATGTTTTAATATTGAAAAAAATTTCTTAGGAGTATGCCTTAGGCAGAAAACACTCTAGAAGGATATCCACATTTCAAAAACATATTTCTAATGCACAAAAAAGCAAGGAAAAAAGAAATTGGAAACTAGCATACATTAGTGCTTCTCAGTCTTAAATTTGCGAAAGGATCACCTGGGGATTGCAATGAAATGAATGTTCTGGCTCAATGTGCCTGCGGTGGGATCTGAGACTTTGCATCTATAATAAACTTGCAGGTAATACTGACAACATTAATGTGCAGATCACAGTTTGAATAGCAAGTTTCTTCATCAGTAAATGGTTTTACCATTGCATGGTGGGGTGGGGGGAGAAGGAGATCTTCCAAAAATAAAATTTTTACTCTCTCATTCTATGGCAAAAAACACTAAAATATATATTCCTGAATTTGAAAGATATTTTCCAAATAATTTCTTTTTATTTAGAAAGAAAATGAGAGAAAAAAGAATAATTTTATTTCTAAAAATGCTATACTTTTTAGTATATCTCTGATATACTAAAGATATACTATGCTATCAAAGAATATCTCTGATTTCACCAATTATGTACAGTTGAATAATGAAAAAAGTAATATATCAACTAATATTTTAGGATATATTGAGAAAGAAAACTGGAAATTTATTAAGCAACTTATGACATGCCCAGATCGATGCTAAGAGTAGCAGCAGATATAAAAAGATTAAAAGAAAATTCTACACTCTCAAGGAATTTATAATTTAATTGAAAATAGAGACAGGTGTATAGATATACACATGTACGTCATCATAGATTTATTCAATATTTACTGCATGACTTCTTTTATCCAGACATGGTATGAAAACAGCTTGCTCCTACCTTCATGGAGATTTAAGATACCTAATTGTAGCCCATGTGTTTGAAATCCACTTTGCAGTACATGATGATACAGATTAGTGGTTATCATATAAGTCAACTTTTATCTTTTACATTTGAACAAATTAAGACATCTATTTCAATCAAAACTTTATAGCTTATCAAACTCTCCTTTTAATTCCTACATAGTTTCTTGAAATTTACAATATGTGAACATGAATGCAACCATTAACAAAAAGTTAAAAATAAATGACATGTATCTTTCTTACTTTTCCTAATGAACACAATGAGTGAGTTAATGTACGATTTGTGAGAGACTTACTTTGAATATTGTAATAACTGTACCAAAAATTGATTGAAGGATTAACACTATTCTGACCTGTATTAAGAAATCAATTGTATAGTCATAGGAAAGTTATTATTTTAATTGCTAGGAAAGCTTCCTCTTAACATAAAGATCCATAAGAATAGACAAATATCTCTTGAGGAACTTTCAATCACTAATTAATGTTTTCATGTTGGTTAGGTTGCAAATGTTGTAATATAATTTCTTACATATAAACCAATGGTGTGTTAAAATATGTGTTCTGAAAGATTCAAAAGACTATATAACTTGTCATATCTTGAGTTTCCAAACTACTATTTTTCAGTACATTACACTGTCCTAGGGAAATTAGATTACTACCGCTTGGAACCCAGCCTTGGAAATTCTGACTTAATTGGTTTGGTGAGGTCTCTAATTATTACTCTTTTGAAAAGTGATTCGAATGTGCTGCCTGGAATGATAACCACTGCATTAACCTATTAAAAGAGTAAAAGATTCCATGACACTAAATGTGGCATTATGTAATCCTGCCACTTCCAAGCTGTATAACCTTGAGAACCTTATTTAAACTTTCTGAATCTTATTTCTACATTTGTAAAACATGATGATACCTAACTTGTAGTGATTTTAGATATTCTTGCTAATGTATAGAAAGCTCCTAGTAAATAGTTGTGTCAGCTATTTCTTGCAATTATTAATCATTTATGTGGTACTGGTGGTTGTGAATTATGTAGTATAGGTAATAGTGGTAAAATCAGTGATAAGGTTTGTTAGGGAAAGTGAACTAAAAACATATCATGATACGAATTTCCAAAACCACTGTATCCAAAGAGTAATCAGAATAAGAATCAATTAAAATTATTTCATTGTAATGGAAATGAACTATAGGTACTAATGGATCAAAGAAGCTGATTTCTCGACATTTATATTTGGATAGCAAATAACAGTCTGAAACTCAACATGCCCAAAACTAAAATGTTAAGTTCTTGTTTTAGATTGAGATATCATTTACGTGCCATAAAATTTACCTTTTAAAGTGTACAACTCAGTGCTTTTTCATATATTCACAAGGTTGTAAATCTCTATCTGGTTCATATTTTCAACTGCTATCAGGTTCCATCAATCTAGGACATTTCATATTAATAGATTTATACAATATATCTCTATAGAGTTTGGCTTTTTGTTGTTGTTGTTGTTTTTTGAGACGGAGTCTCACTCTGTCACCCAGGCTGGAGTGCAGTGTCGCAATCTCGTCTCACTGCAACGTCTGCCTCCCGGGTTCAGGCAATTCTCCTGTCTCAGCCTCCCAAGTAGCTGGGACTACAGTTGCACACCACCATGCCCAGCTAATTTTTGTATTTTTAGTAGAGATGGGGTTTCACTATATTGATCAGGCTGGTCTTGAACTCCTGATCTCAGGTGATCCACCAGCCTTGGCCTCCCAAAATGCTGGGATTACAGGCATGAGCCACCACGCCTGGCCTGGCTTCTTTCACTTAGCATGTTTTCAAAGCTCAGGCATGTTGTAACATGGATAAGTTATTCATTCTGATATGGTCTGAATATGTGTCCCTACCCAAATATCATGTTGAAATGTAACCTCCAATGCTGGAGGTGGAGCCTGCTGGGAGGTGATTTGATTATATGGGTTGTCCTTCATGAATGGTTTACCACCGTCCTTTCAGTGCTGCTCTCATGATAGTGCATGATAGTGAGTGCTCACAAGATCTGGTTGTTTAAAAGTGTGTAGCACCTTCACCCCCTCTCTCTTCGCCTGCTCTGGCCATGTAAAGGGATGGCTCCCCCTTTGCCTTCCATTATGATTGTAAGTTTCCTGAGGCCTCTCCAGAAGGAGATGCTGCCATGCTCCCTGTACAGCCTGTGAAAGTATGAGTACATTAAACCCCTTTTCTTTATAAATTACCCAGTCTCAAGTATTTCTTTATAGCAATGTGAGAACAGACTAATACACATTCTTTTCATGGCTAAATGGTATTCTATTGTATGGATATACCTTATTTTGTTTACCCATTTGTTAGTTGTTAGACACATGTTCTCTTTCCATTTTGGGACTATTATCTATAATGTTGCTATAACATTTTTAATGTATTTTTTGTAATGTGAATATGTTTTCAGTTCCCTTGAAAATACATGTGTGTGTTTATGTATGTTAATGTTTTACATTTGCTAGAATGTCTATTGACTAAATTATTAGAAAGGGGATATGTATAAAAGTATAATTGCTGGGTCATATGGTAATTCTAAGTTTATCTTTTGAGGAACTGACAAACTGTTTTCCAAAGTGGCTGCACTATTTTACATTCCCATTGGCAAAGTACAAAGGTTTCAACTTTTTATATCCTCCCCAATGCTTATTAGTAACTGTCTTTTTGATAATTGCCATCCAAGTGGGTTTAAAGTGATATATTGTTTAGATTTGTATTTCCTTAAGGGCTAATGATGTTGAGTATTCTTTCACTGCAGCATTGTTTATAACATCAATTGTAATTCACGTGGCATCTGTCTAAGTACAGATAATGAAAAAAATCTCGAAGAGATATTGTTGAGTGAAAAATAGAAAGTTTCAGAACAAGGTATGTATGTAGTACATACATTGTAGTATTGGAAAGCGAGGAAGAAAGATACATACACCTAGCACCTAGGAAATAATCACTTGGCAGGGGGACAGGCTGTAAAATATATTGAACTTCTCATAATTTAATAAATGGTGGGCTACTTATAAATTTTGTTTCACTTACTTTTCACAGTCATTCTAAAAGAGGGCATTATTATATCTTTTTATCTGGAGCATATTTTGGAAGTCTGTGATCTTATTTGCCCATGACTCTACTCCTTATTTTTATCTCCTACTTTCCATCTTTATCCACTGGCTATAGTAGAAGCTAATTGGTTGCATTAGAGCCTAACTCTTACATGCAGTTCTCGGTTTAGAGATGAATAACTGACTCAAACTGGGTCATAGTGTCATTTATCTGGGACTTTTAGATAAAAAAATGAAAGTATCCCACAAAAGGGCTCCATGTATATAAGAAATGCTTTTAACTGAAATAACAAAACCCAAATTTCGAAAGGATGATTTGATTGCATCAAGTCTGGATTCCATATGTTTACTTGATTCAAAGATTTTTTTCTCTACAACATCACACTTATTCTATTTTTGGCACTATTTTAGGCAGTTTATGAAATATAAAAAGAATAAAATGATAAAAATTTATAACATGTGATGAAGTGAATGATGTATAAAAATTGAATGAGTAAAGAACAAGGAAGTTAAAGAAAACAGTTTTAGCTTATGAGTATTTATGTGAATGATAAAGATAGTTGCAAATTGATATTGTTTTTAATTGCATAATATAAAACCTATTTCTATGAGAAAACTCAGTGTATCCTCAAAGAAGCATATAGAAGGACATTGATTTAAGCATTCTGTGTAATAGAGAAGAAATAGAAGCAATCTAAAGGGTTATCATTAAAGAAAAGTAAAACAAACTGTATCTCTATAGCATAGAATACCAGGTACAGATGTCAAAGAATGGGGTAAATCTATGCAAAGTGACATGAAATGATTTCCAAAATGAACTAAGTAGAAATAATCAAATTAAACAAACATACATTCTGATAGCATTTAAGTTAGAAAACAAAAGGAAAATCAGAAGTAAATGCTACAAACTGGTAAGGGAGAAAGAGGGACAGAGACAGAAAGAGAGGAAAAAAATCTGAAAAGACACACATCAAATATATAAATGATAAACATAAGGAGCACAGTCTTTCAGAGTTGGGGGTTAAATAAGATTTTTTTAAAATGAGAACACATGGACACATCAAGGGGAACAACACAGTAGGGCCTTTCAGAGGGTGGAGCGTGGGAGGAAGGAGAGGATCAGGAAAAATAACTAATGTGTACTAGGCTTAAAGCTTGGGTGATGAAATAATTTGTACAACAAAACCTCATGACACAAGTTTACCTATGTAACAAGCCTGCACTTGTACCCCTGAACCCAAAATAAATATTAAAAATATTTTTTGTTTTAAACTACATGCTTATGTGTATTACTTCAGTACTGAAAACTCTCTAAGTATTTTTATAAAAAGATTAAAAGTAAGTCTGTCAATGCCAAATTCAATTACTGATCATATATCCTCTTTGTATATGCATCAACTCTACTATCTTAGGTATTTAGAGACGCAATAACATTTCTGTTTTTATTACCAGAATGAATATACTACATCTCTTTACATATACTTTTAAATATCCTAAAGACAGCATTCCTCTTCTCTGTCTTTTATGTGGTTGCTGCAGCAGCTATCTTCATAGAAATCAGTTTCTTAGGAGAGTATAGACAAAAGGAGAAGGCACTATTTAACAATTATTGTGATGTGTATGGAATATAAAGAGATCTTGACTGTTAGATATGCACAGTTTGGCTTTGAATCTATGTCTGTTTAAAGATTAAGCAAAATACTTTGAGGAAAATAACATTATAGAAATATGATACTAGACATTTGTAATTCTCCATTTCCTGCCCTAAAATAGGTTTAAGATACTCTTGGGTGATTAAAATCTGGGCCATATGAGGTTTGGGGTCCATAAGCTAGATAGAGTAATTCAATTTATATATAACGGTTTTCTGGATTTGCAAGAATAAACACACAAATCTCTAATAGATTTACTGAAATCTATATCCCACATAATTGGCTTTTATTGTTATCAAATGGATTATTTTATCATGTGCAGAAAGAACAGAGGCTTCAGATGGCAATATAATTACATTCATATTATATATGTTTTATTGTAATCATTTTACACATAAAGAAAAAGGGTTTTCTTATGAGTCAACTTCTTTTTTAATCCATAAATATGATGCATTTTGGAAGGAAGAGGAACATTTAAGGGCAGTTGTCAAAGTTTGCCTCAAATAATTTCATTACATAGCAGTCTGCTGATTTAATAGTCTTCAAAGGCATATAGTTCCATAATAGACTGTAAGTAATTTATTAGAAATGCATACACCATTGCAACTGTTTCTCAAAGATGTTGTCTAGTAATTATTTTTGTTTTCTATTATAGGCATAACATTAATATCCTAAAAATCTAAATAGTGTATTTATAAATTCATCCAATGTTAATGTATTCATCAGAAGCATTTGTTACACCAAAAAGCTCACTATAACTGTAATGATGAACTAATTGATTAATCATATTTTTTGCTTAAATCTTAATGCTTAATATTAAAGTTTAATTAAGTAGCGTCTTGATGACTTAATATAATTTTTAAACAATTGAATTGCTTCCAGTGCTAAAAGCAAGAATTATTTAATAGGATTGTGTTTGTCCACTATTTTAACCTCTTTTTTCCCACAGCCTAACCTCCTGAATTTTCAACCTATTGACTTTTACTGATAGGATATTCTTGTCCGTGATGATGAGCAAACAAATCAGCTATTAATCATAATGTCCTCTTACTTTGAAGATGTTATTGACTCCTGATGAGATGGTGCCCGGGTCCAAACAACAAACCTTCCTTTTCTAAATGACATGAATTTGAGGGCTACAATTTTCATCCACAAGAGACTTCTCAATGGCAGTAGACACTTACAAAGTCTAAATAATGTCTTTCAAATCTCCCATTCCCTGGATCATTAGACTATGCACTCATTCACAATAGGTGTCATCCTCATCTGTGCATCCCCCTTGCTTAACAAATGTCCTATTTCAGAAAAATTAAACAGACCAAAACTTGTTGAAACAAACATTGTGTCCAAGTAAATTCTCAGTACTATTTATATTTGCATTAAACTCACTGTGCTGAAATTGTTTGGTTAGTTAAGTGCATGGGTTCTCCAATTAGAGGGAAGTACTTAACATAATATGTGATTTTTTAAAATCAGTTCTCTACCTAAATACAGTGTGTAAGTTTACGTTCTTCAGAAAATATAAGACACAACCATCAGAAGACCAAGAGATTTGTTGGGGTTAGTACCTATGAATGATAAAGGAGAGAGAGCAGGAGAAGGGAAGGACAATCTTCAGATCATGGTCTCAGGGTGGTACTTGTGTAATGGGAGGGGATAAAAAAAAAGAATGGGTAGAAAGTGCTCCAAACCATGGTGCAGCTCTGAGAAAGTATCAGCCAGCTCAGTGGGAAACTCCATTGTAAAGATTGCTCAAAGGGGAATCACATTGAGCAAAAACAACTACTTCCTACTGCTCTTCCTACGCTAAATCATTGGCTTATGCCATGTTGGAAGGCATGTCATCAGCTCAAACACTGCGGCAGAGACCAAAGTCCCTGCAAATGGAAATTATTAGCTAAAGGTT
This sequence comes from Pan paniscus, assembly GCF_029289425.2. Classification (NCBI taxonomy): domain Eukaryota; kingdom Metazoa; phylum Chordata; class Mammalia; order Primates; family Hominidae; genus Pan; species Pan paniscus. The sequence goes on along the minus strand of NC_073258.2, from coordinate 40,208,528 downwards.
CTTTACGTGGCAAGTCCTTTTGTGAAGGGAACTCTGAATGGCACGCCTTGATGGCTACCGAGTTCATCTGCCTTTATCCTTCAGCCCCATATCAGGAATGCTTTTTCCTGAATTTTCTGCTTGACAAACTTCTCTTCTGCCTTCAAACCTGTTTTCAAAGTTCCCTCCATATATGCCTCTTTCCCTAACTTCACTAGTATATTAAGTCTTCTATACTTATCTTTTTCCCTATGACTTTATACTCACCATTAATACAACCCATTTTATATGCATGGTAGTTTTATTTTAGAGCACTGTGGTGATGCGGACACCATTATATTGCAGAGAATGAGGCTAAGACAAAAAAAGAAAAAAACAATTTAGACCTTATTAATGTCCAAGCAAGAGATGAGTAAGACCTGAATGACAACAATAGGGATTGTAGAAACACTTCAGAAAAAATATTGAAAATATAAGTCAGTAGACTGGAAATTCCATAAGGACAAAGATTGTATTCTCTTGATTTTTGTATTCTTAGGAGTATCTGCACAAGGTTTTTCACTAACCCATATTTAGAAATATTGGTTAAATAGAAATAACTATTTAGATAATTTATTGTATTTCTATTCTCTTTTTCTCAAAGAAAAGTATTTTATGGAATGACCAATACAACCTATTGAAATTTTCATAGTTAGGAGCTAGGTTGCCTTGACTTTAATTTTCCTTGTATCTAGGAGAATACTTCAAATATATATATTTGAATATAATATACTAATTGAAAATAACATACTAATATATACAAATGTAATATATATTTGAATATAATATACTATTTCCATAATATACAAAGCAAACAAATTTACATGATGAATAACATAAAATATTATAATAAAAATGTTTAGAATTATGTAAGGTGCTATATGGAAAGCAACCAAAGAGATTGAAAATAATATGAAAGTCATATTAAAAAAACTTGAGTTTGCATCCAGTCTAAAACATATGCATTAAAGTTATTTAATCTCTCTGACAATTGGCTTCATTATCTGTAAAAAAAGTTATAATATAGGCATTAAATTCCTAACCAAGTTAATATGGTTCTAAAATGAGATATAGTGCAAACATTGTACTACTATATTATTGGTAGTGACAGGAGACAGAAAAATTCTTAGGGAGACAGGGATAGGTCCCTGGTAAAACCCGACCTTCAAGCCAAGACACTATAAAGCCCGAAAAATGAGCTGTCCATTTCAGATAGAGTCCACAACCGGAGTGAGAACTTCTATCCTAGTCTTACCCACTCTCACTCTATTAGTTCCTTCTGAATTATGCCTTTTAACAAATTGAATGGTGCTTTTTCCAAGACCGACCATGGACCAATCAGCATACACTCCCCCATAAAAATCTTGGATTCAGTCTCAAAGACACTGACCCACTTTTGAGTCCCCTCTAGTTGCCAAGAGCTTTCTTTCTGTTGTTCGGTAAAATTCTGCTCTGCCTTACTCACTCTCCAGTGGTCTTGTACCTTATTCCTCTTGGCCACAGGACAAAAACCTGGAACTCACCGAACTGTAGGAGTGAAAGAGCTGTAATGCTCCTGCTCTCTGAGCGGTGGGTGGTGGGAGCTGTAGCCCTCTCTTCTGCTCGCCAAACTACAGGAGTGAAAAAGCCACAACATTATATCAGCAAAATAATCTGAATCCTTGAGATACGACAGAATGATAACACTGGGGGGAATATCATATAGGAGAAAGAAATCCACCCAAGAGCTATCTTGGGCAATGATCTTAGTTCAACTGACTATTTATTATTAATTAATTATATATTAACACATAAATTATGTGTTAATTTGATTTTGTTTAAAAAGATACAAATAACTTCAGTCCAGTTGAACAAATGCCCTTAAAATTGATGGCTTCATTGGCCATTAACCAGTTTTATACTGAAACCAGTAATCTACCCTAATACTGTGTATGCGTGGGTGTGTGTGTATGTGCGTAGTGTATGTGACTTCTCAATATGCTCTTTAAACAGGTCATAAAATCCTATTGGTTTCCTTGCTAATTAATGAATTGACCAGAAACTTTGAAGTGGGTTCATATTATGTACGCATTGGAGTCATGGCTTTTAAACTTTTGAAAACTTATAGTTTAACAATAAAATGGAGTCAGGCTGCTTGTATTCAAATCCCTATTCTATCATTTTATAACTGGCTGACATTTAGTAAATTATTTAAGCTTTTTTAATTCACCTGTTTTTATACTTACAATGAGGCCAACATTACTTTGTTCATATGACTTTTAAAGGATTAATTATTATAATTTTTGTAAAGTTCTTAGAACAGTACCTGGTAAATGAGCAATCAATAAATGAATGTTTCTCCTTCTCCTTTGATTTTTTTCTTCTTCTTCATCAACTTATATGAAGTTTATCTAAAACAGTTTAAAAATTGTTCATTTAACTATATTGTCTTTAGTCAGAAGACCTTTCCATAGATGTTAACAATAATATATTCATGCTTTTATTTATGAATTCTTTCTTTTGTCCCAGCAAGACTATTAATTATGTACCTCCTGTTGATTAAATAAAATAAAATTGTTACAAGTTTTATTCCCTTGACTGTTGGTTGTAATTGCTGGAGGCACCATAACTACTTTGCTTCTAGAGTGTGATCTTTTGTCCAGCAAACAATCTCTTTGACACTGGCACATACTTATATCTCAAATTATAGTTGATCAGGAAATACCATGCATACCTTTAAATATTTTCATGACAAATATGCTTCTACATATGCTTCTAGATCTCTCCTACTGATGTTATATTCTAATAATATGTTTAGAGTTGTTTAAGTTTTTTGTCATTTCTTTGTATGAAAACAATTGAAAATAATAAACGAGGAAGTTAATCCTACAGTCACATGTAACACAGCTCATTTTTTCCACATTCGTATTCCTTGTATTTTACCAGCTTTACTTTAATACTACTGCTATTACTACTAGTAATAACTTACAAATACATGACACTTCACAGTCTTCTATTCTATAATCCATCATTTTAACAATGAGTACTCTGTAGTTTCACTAAGTTATTTTAACAATTCTGTGATTTATATTACTTGCATTTTAAAGATGCAGGAATTGAGGACCAGAGAGTTCAGCTGAATTGTCCCAGCTCACAGAGCTTGAAGGGGCAGAACCAGGAATTAAAACCAATCAGGACATTGGATTCCAATCCCTTTGCAAGCCATACTGCCCTGTCTTTTATTACAAAAACTGATGATAACTAACTCTCAGGAAAAGATGCTAGACAGGTTAACAATTAAGTTCAATAACCCTTTACAGGTAACCAAAGCAATACCATATGTCCTAAAACTTAAAAAAGTATCAAATATATCTGTAATAAATCTCTTGTTTGTTTCTCAGAAGATCTTGCCAATTAGTGTGTAATGTTTTAATCTTTTTAATTTTTTTCAATGTCCCAGCATCTAGCCAAAAGGCAAGCATGATTTGAAACTAAGAATTGTACTAATGTTGGTATTTTAAATACAATAGCTCGGGTTAAATAAACTTTTTTATAAATTGTATTACCACTTGACCTGGCACCGAGATTTTCCTGGCACTTTCTTATTCAAATTCGATTTGCCTGTTTGGCAGTTCTTAGAGATTAACAGGCAGAATTATGTGGTTGGACACCAAGTAATGCTAGCAAGTATCTCTGTGACTATGTTAGCTCTGGAACAGGGCTTGTAAGTGATAAATAACTCCAGATAATAGTTTTACAAGCTTTGAATGCTTTAAATCATTGTTTTCTATCACAGCATCAATGTTATCTCTAAGAAAAGGGTGATTTTACTTAGCATTTGTGAGCTTCATAGCCAGAGAGATAAACAATAAATGGGCTAGACAAAAAAGTGTGAGAGACATAAGGATGGCTTGATTTTAAAGTGGTAAGTACATTATAGTAAGTAAATTATAGAAATAACCAGGAGTCTTAAAAATGAATGTCAAAAAACAAACAAACATCTGTCCATACTTAGGTTTTACATAATAGCACTATTTTCTGTTGAGAAATAAAGCCAATGTAATTTGAAATGTCTGTGCTAAACAATAATGAGACTGCACATATTTTTATATACTTATGTTAAACTTCTTATTAATATAAGTACAGTATATATTTTCCCATAATTGTGTTATACAATACAAAGAACAAACAAGAATTCTACTTGCTCAAGAAAATATTTGCTTCTGGAAATCAGAACTGCATGTGAACCAACTAAAGAGGCTTGCTTATCAAGTCCAGCAGTCTAACGTCTAACACCAAAACTAGTTTTCAAACCTTTGTTTCATTGTACCACTAAACCAACCCAACTATATCATAACATTTTCCCAGAATCAGTCAGTACTCTGCCTTGAGGGACTGTTTCTGTTTTGTGTTGCAATAACAGAATGCTGGAGACTGGGTAGTTTATAAACAAAAGAGGTTAAGTTATTTGGCTCACAATTCTGGCATCTGGAAGGTTCGAGATAGAGCATTTGTATCTGGTGAGGGCCTCAGGCTGTTTTAACTCATGACGGAGAGTGGAAGGAGAGCCAGCATGTGCAGAGATCAGATGGCAAAAAAAAAGGGAGGAAAAAACAAAACAAAACAGGAAGCCAGAATCTTTTTAACAACCCACTGTCTCACACTATTCATTTCTGTTAACGTGAGAGCTCACCACAATGGGAGGGCATTAATTTATTTTTGAGGAACCGGCCCCCTATTACCCAAATAAATAAAATAAACATTTTCTGCCAAAAATATGGAGTAAGAAAAAAATCATTTATCTGATAGCATAGCTCAGTAATTTGCAAAAAGCACAACTGCTTGGAAAATTCCTGACACCATAAATGTCTGATTCTTTCATTTAATTATTAAGTACCAAGTATATACTGGATACCATGGTAGGAACTATTAATAAAATAAAGAATAAAGCTGATTCTATCCCTTCTTCATAGAATATAAATAGTTTGTGTATATACTACCATCTATAACATATAGACAATTAACATACAACTCAATTCTGTAGTTAGCTGCTTAGTAACTATTAAATTGTGAGCATATCACAATCTGTCTAAACTTTACTCTCTTCACTTGCAAATAAGATTGACAATAATTACTTTATAAGGTTTTTGCATGATTGAATGCATTGAGTTATAAAAAGAATTTAAAGCAATGTCAGGCACATAGTAGGCCCTCAATAAAATATAATGTTAATATTTAAAGGGCAAAGAACAGAAATTAATATTGAAATAATTGCAAATTATATTGATCTCTGTAAAAAAAACAAATTAAGAGGAAATAGGGAGATAAGACTGTATTCAAATGAGGTTTTATCTGTGAACTTAATAGTGCAGTTACTACTCAAGGTGTGAGTAGAAACAAGCCATAATAAAAAGAGGGTGAGAAAACACTTCAGGTAGAAGAAAAACTAGTACGTGTAAAGGCCCTAAAATGAGCATGGAAGAGTCTGCAGGATTTAATGAAAGTCCATTAAAGTTAGATCTTAATGAACCAAGTGAGATAATTAACTACCAGGACCATCAGCAAGCCCTAATTTTTGAAAAGGCTAACGAGTAAAGGGGTGGGGTGGAGTGGGCAGAGGCATTGCTCAGCTCAGTCCTTAGTACTTAATTTCACCAAACACAAATGTGTCACCAAGTTGGACTGTTAGCTATACTCTCAAACGACATCCATGAATGAAGGTAGGAAGATTCCAATTAAACAAAAAGATTCCATCCAATTTGGCCAACCTGCAGCAGAACATACTGCAAAGGCTGTAGAACTCTTAGTACACACTCTTCTTTCTTTTCCTTTCTTTTTCTTTTTCTTTTCTTTTCTTTTCTTTTCCTTTCCTTTCTTTTCTTTTCCTTTCTTTTCTTTTCTTCTCTTTCCTTTTTTTTTTGTTGTATTGCTGACTACTCTGATTCTGATCTCCTTTGCAAGGTAGAGGCAGGCTTCATGAACATTTTCTACTTTTCCATTCTGTATGAGAAACTGAATTCAAAGGTACTAACTTGATTTAAAGTGTAAATAGGTAATGTTGCTGAAATTGAATTCCATTTTAAAAAACACTAGTGGTTAGAAATTCATAATATAAGATGGTACTAGAAGTAAACTCTACATAAACTTCATTCCATTTTATTTCTCTAGAGGTAAAAGTTTAGAACCACTTTTGAGAAAGTTGGATATATCAAAATTCTCAGGCAAATCTGTGCAATAGTTTATAAAAGTGCTCAATGTTTTTCTATTTACTTTTTGTAACTGCGTAGCAAAGTATCTATATTTAGTATTTAATAAATTATTTATATTTGGTATGATAAAAGTCTCTGGATTACAAATTGGAATACAAATCAATAAAATAATCCATTCCTTTTAGAATTTTTTGTTCTATACAATCTTATGGATCTTGAGGAAATTCTATTATGCCATAGGAGTTTTGCTCCATGATTATTATTTAATTAAATTCCCATCATCCAGGTCAGAAAGGCTTTATAAAAATTAATACTGCATACCTATGTATACTAAAATAATAAAGAACTGTGGAATGTATGTCTTGGAATAGCTCACTTCTTTCCCCCTAAAAATACAAATTTTGCCTTCAGAACTACACAGTCAAAATGTTACCCTTTACTCAATCCAACATACTTCCCTGTCTTCACTAATTAATTGTGTTCTCTGTTGAAGGCCAGAATATTTGTTCAAAAATCTTACACATCTCCTATGCAGGACTCATCAGGGAAGCTTGGCATACCTGAGCCAAAAAGTGAAATACTATTTCTTTACCCTAGAATTGACAAGGTTATTTTGTTTACACAATACTTTTGTTGGTACATTAAAAGTCTGCATGTCAAGGGTATACGAGTTTATTAAAACTATAGCACCAGTTGAACACACTAGGAGAAAATCATAATATATGTTCAAAGTATGGAGATTTTACACACATATATATGAAGGGTTTTCAAAAAGGTCATGGAAAATACATATTATCAAAACATTATATATGGATTTCAAAAGTTTTTGACCAAAATAAACTCATACTAAATTGTTATTATGTGCCTGAACAGGATCTAGTTTGAGGCACTAAGAATAAAACATCAGTTTGAGAAGAGCCCCTATCAGAGCAATATGAATTCTGCTGCAATTGAAGCAAGGACACACACTGAATTTATGATAAAGCTTAGATAGAAGAGTAGTTCCTTCAAAAAATTTATGAGCACAATGATCTCAAAGAACTTGGCAGTTTACAAATAAATAATTCATTTTAAGAAGGATCTAGATGATGTTGAAGATGAACCCCATGGCGGCAGAACATCCTCATCAATTTGCAAGAAAAAAATTCATCTTGTTTTTGCCCTAATTGAAGAAGACTGATGATTAATAACTGAAACAAGAGCCAACACCACAGACATCTCAATAGGATGAGCTTACACAATTCTGAATGAAACATTAGGGCTGAGCAAACTTTCCACCCGAGCAGTGCCAAATTCATTGCACTCAGATCAGCTGTAGACAAGAGCATAGCTATCAGTGGGAATTTTAAAGATCCTGAAGCTCATAAAAGATTTCTTCAAATAACTGTGTCAGAAGATGCAACATGGCTTCATCAGTGTGACCCTGAAGAAAAAGCACTATCTAGTCAATGACTAACAAGAGTTGGACTAGGTCTAGTCAAAGCAAAAGTGAACCAGTCAAAAGCAAGGGTCATGGCAACAAGTTTTTGGGATGCTCAAGGCATTTTGCTATTGACTTACTGGATGGCTGAAGAAGGGTAACATCTGATTATCAGGAAAGTGTTTTGAGAAAGCCAAAGCTTTAACAGGAAAACTTTACTAGAGTCTTTTTCCACCACGGGAATGCTGATTGTTCCTCTCATAAGACAAGGGCACTTTTTCAAGTTTCTGTAGAAAATCATTAGGCATCTACCTTATAGTCTTGATTTGGCTCCTTCTAATGTATTCTTGTTTCCTAATTGTTAAAAATCTGTAAAGAACAGAGACAGGAAGGAGGTAGTCAGGGGATGGTCAATGGGTACAGAAAAGATAGAAAGAATGAATTACACCTAGTATTTGATAGCACAACAAGGTGACTATAGTATGTATACATGTAAAATTTAATTGTGTATTTGAAAGTAATTAAAATGTATCATTGTAACACAAAGGATAAAATCTTGAGGTGATGGACACCCTATTTACCTTGATGGGATTATTATGCATTGTATGCCTGTATCAAAATATCTCATGTACCCATAAATATACACACCTACTATACATCCACAAAAATTAAAAATTTAAATTTAAAAATCTGTAAAAGAAACATATTTTTTCAGTTAATTATGTAAAAAAGATGACATTGACATGGTTTAATTCCTAGAATCATACTTAGTTCTTTAGGGATGCACTAAATGGCTGGTATCACTGTTTAAAAAAAATCTTGAACTTTACAAAGCTTATGTTGAGAAAGTTTATATTTATATTATCTTTTAGGTCAATTTTTGTTAACTTTTTAAAGTCCCGACGTGTGTGTGTGTGTGTGTGTGTGTACTTTTTGCTTGAACACAAATATCAAATCTTTATTACAGAAAGTCTCTTTTTCTTTCAAAGAATTGGTGTTTGCTTTTTTTTTTTTTTTTTTTTGAGACGGAGTCTTGCTCTGTCGCCCAAGCTGGAGTGCAGTGGTGCTATCTGGGCTCACTGCAAGCTCCACCTTCCGGGTTCATGCCATTCTCCTGCCTCAGGAGATCAAGACCATCCTGGCAAACATGGTGAAACCCCGTCTCTACTAAAAACACACACAGACACACAAAATTAGCTGGGCGTGGTGGCGGTAGCCTGTAGTCCCAGCTGCTTGGGAGAATTGGTGTTTTTAACTTAATAAATTATAAAATATGTCTATTTTCTTTGTTTCCCTAGTTTTCTCTTCTTCCTTATAATCAATAGTCTTTCTACAGTGGTGATATTTTACATACAATTGTTATTTCTATTGCAAAAGATGGGCCCAAATAAATTATGGGAAGAAAAATAGATTCTCTACAATGGGAAAAATACATTCACTACAATGAGAAAAAAATAGATTCTCCTTAGAACTTCCATCTCTGTCTCTCCCTCCGTTTCTTTCTTACACAATGAATTCCTTTAATTTTCAATAGAGAAATGGCATAGCGTAGGCTGTTGCACTTATAAACAACCTCCAAATTGAGACAACTCAACATTTTCATTGGTTTCATGCAAAGAAATGACTAATGGCCCATCTCAATGGATAAGTGGGGCACGGGCTCTGCTCATGGAATTATACAAGGACTCGAGATTTTTTTTTTCTATGAATGTTCTTGGGCGAAGTCAACCTGCACTTTACCTTCTGAATCTAGCCAGCTGTCAAGGGATGATAGATGGATTGTATAAGACTTTCTAATATTCCAGGTCTAGAGGTGGTATACATCACCTCTGCCACAGTGTATTGGCCAGAACCCAGTCTCATGGTTCTGACTAGCTGCCAGGAAGACATGAACACTTGCTTCACTGTGTGCCAAGAGGAAAAGCAGGGAGAATTTGGTGAACCTGTATTATTCTTTAAGATGGGGTCCTTGTGGATTATCCAACCCGTTGATGCATATATTACAGTTCACTTCATTACAAGTGAAATGAGTTGGTTGAGATAAGAATACATATTGATCTGCACACAGTTGTGTCAACAAAGCTGTGGAAAAGTGATACCAATACATCTGCTTTCATAAGCTAACACTAGCAAGCTTTAATGCATTTGAAAATGTAGGGAATGGAATACTTTTACAAAGGGGAAAATTGGTTAGAACATAGAACATGGCACAAATGTACTAACAAAAATATTAGTCACCCCTGTAATACGATTAAGGTTCAAAGTTAGTTTTTCTGCATGCGAAATGATGGACTAACTTTATCTCATCTCATTGTCATCACTTTCATCAACCCCATTTTACAGATAAGAAAAATTGTAATATAGGAAGTTTAAGGACACAATGTAAAGCAACACAGCAAGTATCCCTTAAAATAGATAGTCAAACCGGGTTCATAATAAAAGATTTTAACCAGAGTGCTACCTTGCTTTGCATAATACCTCTCCTCACCACCATACACACACACACACACGCACACGCACACATACACCACTCACTTTATGTATACCTATAAAAATATGTATTCAAGAATTTGCATTAAGTAATTTTGGATTATGAATACAGTTTCAAGTATGCCCTACTGTTTCCTCTCCGGGTAGAATCAGAGAGGAGTAGCAGTCCTAGTAGAGTAGCAGTCCCCAATCATTTTGGCGTCAGGGACCGGTTTCGTGGAAGACGATTTTTCTATGGACCGGGGTCCAGGTGTGGCGGAGAGATGGTTTCAGTATGTTTCAAGTGCATTTCCTTTATTGTGCACTTTATTTCTATTATTATTACATTGTAATTTATAATGAAATAATTATACAACTCACCATAACATAGAATCAGTGGGAGCCTGAGCTTGTTTTCCTGGAACTGGATGGTCCCATCTAGGAGTGATGGGAGACAATGACAGATCATCAGGCGTTGGATTCTTATAAGGAGCACACAACCTAGATCCCTCATATGTACAGTTCAAAATAGGGTTCACGGTCCTATGAGAATGTAATGCTGCTGCTGATCTGACAGAAGGTGGAGCTCAGGCAGTAATGAGAATGATGGGGAGCAGCTGTAAATACAGATGAGGTTCCCTGACTGCTAACCCACCCACGCTCACCTCCTGCTGTGTGTCCTAGTTCCTAACAGGTCACAGACTGGTACTTGTCCATGGCCCAGGGTTGCGACCCTTGATTTAGAGAATGTAGATTTTAAAGTTATTTACCATAGTTCCAAGAGTCACCTTATGAGAAATTTAGCCTGGCCAAATACCTTCGACTCTCAGAATGTTAGTTCATGTATCATTCATCTGAAACTTGTAAATGTTTTTCTTAAAAATCTATAATCTCTACTTGAATGTTAAAATCACGAAGGAAGGGATTGTGCTCATCTTCTTCCAAGTTATATTATCAGAGCTTAATAGTGTACTTGATAAGAATAGAATGAATAATAAAATAATTAAATGAATGAATGACTAGATGCAGAGAATACAGTGCTGTGATATAGACAATATGCATAATTTCTCCCACAAGGAGTTAGTGTTTTATCTCAGAAATCAGTTAAGCAATTACTACACCTGCATATTATGTCAAGGAAGTAGGTTTAAATGTGAAAGTAGACCACAGTAATCTGCAAATCACCATGTAAACGTGAATCATTCTTTTATATTATCACTAAAAATAAATATATCTAACACATCTGCCCATTTAGCTCAGCCAGTAGGAAAGGTTTCAATGAGCTGCAAGCAATAGTTTTGCCTTAAGGAAATGTTACCCTATCTAAAAGTAGCTTTCAGAGAGAATGAGCTGTACTGCCACTGGCCACAAAAAGAACCCAAATGAGAAGCCAGTTCCCACCTCCACTGCAAGTATGGACTGTGTTCATAACAGACAGTCACACAACTCTATATGGAAAGAATTAACAGCTTTTTGTTATTTGTAGATATTTCACTGAGGATGTGTTTACGTTGTTTAAAGAATAGAGAGAAATGTCACAGAATACTTTTTTTCCTCCAAAGTCAGTAAGGAGTGTACTTCATAGTAAAATTTTTGATATTTACTGCCAACTATTTCTTAGATGTTGATTTTTAAGTTTTTTTCAATATTGCCTAGCTTTGTTGTTCAAATGTTACCTTTGTTTCCAAACTATTGTTTCAGAAGCACAACTCCTTTTTCTTTGTTCTTTTTTTAGTCATTCATAAAGTGACAAGGAGAAAGTCCTAATAAAATTGTCCCGCTAAACACAAATTAAAGAAACAAATAATGTTACTTTCCCCTCTTATCTCTGGTTATATTATTTATGAGTTGCTAAAACCCTTTTCATGTGCAAACCATGCCTTCAGACTTTGCTAATAGCATGTACACTAAGAAAATAAAACAATGCAGTAAAAAATAATAAAAATTGTCCTTCTAGTTTATTGATTTGACTTTATAAAATTGATGCTGTATCTAGGACTTTTCTATTTAGTCAATTCCAGATAAGTAAGTTTATAAACTTGTTATAGCATTTTAAGCGTGTTTAAATTTATTCCAAAAATACTTCATTTATCTACCATTTTCACTCACCATTTTACTAATCACTTTGAAATTTCAAATGATTTAGAAGTCTAACCATAATTGATGGAAAATTTTCAGATTGCTATATACAGAGAGATATAATGCATTGACAAAGAATGCACAAAACTCATTTAAGTTTTCTTGACAGATCCAAAATATAATAGAATAAGCATGTATTACTGTACATTTTGATTATGCAGTACTTTTGGTATTGCCTTCTAAGCCAAAACAATAAGTTATTATTGATAACTTTGATTACTGACTCTTGCTGGTAGTCTTTCTAATTTTTCTTTTCCAATTTGCAAACTTCTTGAAAAATCAAATGTATGCAACCTGTTGTGGTGAATTGATTCTAGAAACAAACCCCTTGTTTGCAACTCCTTAAGTCATTGGGAGAATTTTAGAAACATCACTCATTTTCTCTTGGAATCTTTTAAAAATTTGTCTTCATGAATTTCTAGCACATTGTTACAGTTGAAATGTGCCCTGCCAATATAATGTGACCTTTTAAAAAATATATAACTTGCTTATTCTTTGTTAGATTTTTATTTTTATTTTTCCATTTAGCTAAGAAATTTTACCTGTATATGTCACATATGAGATTTTGTTTTGTTTTGGTTTGTTTGGTTTGTTTTTTTGACCATTCTCACTGAGACTTGGTGGAACTTTCAACCTGAACTCTAAAGTTATTCAAGTAAAGAAAGATTGTCCTGTGTTTTCTTTTTATTATTTCTTTCATCTCTGACTTTCTGTATCTCTCCCTTTCTTTAATCTTCCATTCTATTTAATTCTTTGTCTTTTTATGTTTTATTTCACATCCAATATATCATTTTAGTCTAATATTTAGCCATGTCCATTCCTTATTCCATTAATTTTTGTTTTACTTTTCAAGTCGTGTTTTTAAATAGTAATTTTTTAAATTTTTCTTGTATGAAACCTGCATTTGAACATCTAACATTCTTGCTATTTTCTGTGAAGATACTATCTGCAATTTATTTTAAAACATTTAATGCTTTCTTTACAGGTATTAATTATGTTTTCTCAAGAGATTTTATTTCTCCTTTTTATGATCGGAGAGCTTCGTTTCCTCAAGAGGTTTTATTTCTCCTTTTTATGATCGGAGAGCTTCTTTCACAGTCTTGATTTTCCTAAAATGTTTTATCATTTTTGTTTATAAATCATCAGTATTGATAGCTGGCATATATCTCTTTAGTCCAGTAGTTCATCATTGGCTTCCTTGATGGGATTTTTGGTTCTAATTAGAGGAGCTTGACACGAGAGATAGTGCAGGGATCTGGGCTGAAGAAGAGAAATGTGAAAACAGGCTTTTCCTCCAGCATGGTCGCTTATATTCCAGTTATGGTTTTATCTTGCTTCCTTGAGATGGCTCTCAGTTATCTTGTATGTGGCTATGCTTGGCATCTAGTCTGTGAATCTCTTGCCTCAAATATGCATACTTTATTTAGACAATTACTCTGCTTGGTTGCTTATTGCTAATTTGGCAGGGCACTGCCACCTTCTACGCTTTGGAACAATAGGTCACAGAAATCTCATTTCTGTGTGCTCCCCAGTTGAAGTTTTTCAATGACAGGAACTTCCTCAAGACTGAAGAGGCAGCTGAAATAAAACAGATTTTATTGTTTTCCAGAGGTGATGACAGCTAGACACATGGGTAGAGGAGAGAGTCCCAGCAGCTCCTAGCAAGCTTTGGAGAATATCTCATATCATGCTGCAGACTTACATCTGGGAGCTTCTCAGAGATACTTGAGAATTGCTATGGATTCATGCAAGCTTTGTAAGAACCATTCACTTTGATCATTCAAGCTGAAATATTCACAATCAAATAATTGACTCTCAAGAGCAGCTTCTATGAACTTCTTACCCCTCCAGCTTTTCCAAAAGTCATAAAAGCCATTTTATTCATATAATACATGGAATGGTTTCTGTTTTTCTTACTGAACTCTGATAAATCCGACAGCAGATTTAACTTGAAGGCAAATATTTTATTTTAAGTTGCTTTAGAAATAAGAGAATAAGAGTATGAGTAGCCTTTTAATTAGTTCTTGAATGAATACCCCAATATATCCATACTATATGTATGTATATATACACACACATATATATGTATTTGTATACATGTGCATATATACATATATGTATATATGATGTCATATATAATATTTATATAAAATATGTATTGCATATTTATATGATATATTTATATATCATATACAAAATATATATGATATTTATATAGATCTCATATAAAAGATATAATATTTATATAAATCATATATATAACATGTATATGAGATATATATATATACTTTTTTTTGACAGTCCTCTCTTTCACCCACGTAAGATGTCTGCCTTCTAGTTCTTACAGAAAGTTTTAAAAAATTGATCCTAACATGTCTTTCAAAATAGAAGAAATTCCTCTTCTCTTGATGGTGTTTTCTCAAGATTTCTAGTCCTATATCTGATCTATATTATTTTTTATGCATTATATCATTTCAACAGGACATCAGAGGGAGGATTAATAAATACTTGTGTTTAGTAAGCCACCTTAAACGGCAAACCAAATCTGTATACTTAACTTTCTTATCCTGCTCTTTTAAAAATATCAAAATATATGATGATAATTTAGTTAAATGAGATTAATAGTGTTTCATACTACTTCTTCTTCTCTGAAAACTCAGGATGTACATTGGTATATTATAAACTATAAGAAGTGTTACAATAAAAACAACAATATCTATAAAATTGTGTTTAACACGAAAGATTTCCAAACTTATTTGGACAGCTTAGCATAAATATAGCATTCTGAAATATAGTATACATCAAAACATGTATATTTAACATTAATACAGCATGAAGATTATTTAGATATTAATTTTGATGTCAGAAGACTATATAATGGTGATGACAGATTTTTCTGGAGTAGTAAGTTTAATGACATTTGAAAAGAACATTGGGGCAAGAATACTTAACATATCTGATGTATATATATGTATATTTAATTAGCACTGAAATACAGTTTCACATAGTTGATATTTCCATTTTATTTTTTAAAGAAACTGACATACTGGTTACTAATGAGGAAATAAGTAAATCTGGAAAAATACAAAGGAATCCTAAAAACTTATTAAATCTCATCACAACATTTTCTGATTCTAGTAATTATGCTTTTATTGTTCTGATTGTTTGAATTGCATCTTTAGCTTTAACAACAGGGCATCAGTGCAGTTAAATATTAACTAAATTATTTAGAACAAACAGCTGCAACAATTAATAAAACATCAGAACAATATGAAAATAGCAATAATATCTCAATATTTTAAAAGGTTGTATAATACCTTAACACAGAGATCATTAACCAATGTGACTAATAAAGCTAAGTTTTGGACTCCATAATGTGTAAAAATATACTTCCATCATGTACAGTATGTTGATAAATTTCCTATTAATTGCACTCCTACATTTACACTGAAAGTAATGTTTGCTTGTAAGAGTCACAAAGTGATACATCAGTTCTATTTCTATCCAAAAGTGCCTTCTTGAGGTACTGAAACTAGAAAATTATTTCATTTGTAGTCTTACTTGAAGAAACTGTAATATGTTTATTCCACTCCATGACCTTTACATAATAAGCAACAATTATCTACTGAAGATTCTGTTCTTTATTTCTTTTTCTGTGGCAAGCAAATTCTTACCATATCTTTCACAATTCTCTCAAAAATGTTCTATATTTCCGTTTTCTCTGTGTTACTTAGTTTGGGAGCTCATTTTTCTCTCACCTGCATGAATATAATATCCTCCTAATGATTTTTTGTGGAGGGCCTCTCCTATTAATAATGAATTTTCCACACTGACTATAGTATTCTTTATTTTTCCAAAAAAAATGCTTTATGAAATTCCTATCTAATCTAAAAGTATTTTTTTGTTTGCATTTGCTTTTAGGCTATGTTTCAAAATCATTTGCAAGGCTTATTAGATGCCACACAGCATGATACTCACATTTCTTTATTTGTTAAACAAATATTTTTGAGTTTCTGCTGTGGTCCAGGGAACATTACAGGTGGTAGGGATTGAGTTATATACAGGACAGAGAAAATAAGCAATTAGAAACTGTGATGGTCTTTTGGTGGATCAACTTGGCTAGGCTAGAGTTTTCAGTTATTCAATCAAACATAATCTATGAGTTGATGTGAATATATTTTGGAGATATGATTAATGTCTCATTATTACACAACTTTTTGTAAGTTAACTTTAAGTAAGGGAGATTATGCTTGATAAAATCTGTGTGTGTGATTAAATCAGTTTGAAGACCTTTAAGAGCAGAGGTGATGCTTCCCTGATTGAGAACTCTGCCTGAGGATGACACCTTTAGTCTTGCTAGACAATTCCAAGTTCCAGCCTGCCTTTCCTCAAGGCTTGCCTATCAGCAGGATTTTGAACTTGCCTACCAGACCATAATCCTCTTAGTCAATTAGGTGTGTGTGTGCGTGTATATATATATATATATATACCCTTATATCCTACTGGTTCTGCTTTTTTTTTTTTGGTGGAAACATTGCTGATAGAGAAACAAAAACATCTTGAACAAACAAGTAATAAAATGGACAACATAATTTTTATTGTGCTTAGTGCCATAATAAGAATGAAGCACAGCAATAGAAAGTCATTGACTTTGTTTATTGCTCTTATTCCATTTGTATTTTAATGATGATGATATCTGATGAGCTACATCCTTAGCTTAACTTTTGCTAAACATTTTTAGTTCTCATGATCTGCACAAAATGTCCTCCTGTCTATGGCTACAATATTAGTAGTGAAAACAATGCTGGCAATTTTGTCAGATGTTTCTTAATTGTTCAACACATTTCAGGCACTATAATAATCACTTCACAAATACTATTCTTTTGATCTTCTTAACAGTATTATGATGTAGGTATTGCTGTTTTTCTTATGCTTCAGGTGAAAACCAGAAATATGCGGAGGTTCAATTTACCCAAGGTTACCCAAGTAGTACATAGTATAGGCAGTATTTGAATCTGATCCTTAACCAATAAGAGATTCGGCCCCATTTTTTATTTTTTATTTTTATTTTTGAGACGGAGTCTCGCTCTGTCACCCAGGCTGGAGTGCAGTGGCACAATCTCGTCTCACTGCAACCTCCACCGCCCGGGTTCAAGCGATTCTCCTGCCTCAGCTTCCTGAATAGCTGGGATTACAGGATTTGGCCCATTTTTATGTTTAACTTGGTAGGAATATTTCAACTCTGACATTTGTGAGAACTATTTTCTAAGGATCTAAGGTAACATAACCTATAACCATAGTAAAAAATTGCTTATGATTAGAAACATATCACAGTGCAATTTAAAAAGCAGCTCTTCTGTCAAACCTTTCCAAATCCATCAGCCAGAGTCAGTCACCTTTTTCTAGGAATCATCATAATACTCTGTACTTACCTCTATTTCAGCTTGGGAATGAAATGGCATATTTATTATGTATTTCTCTTGATTAGGCTATATGCTGTTTGAGCTATCTATCTTTATTTGGCTCAATAACCATTCCAGTGCCTAAAATAATTCTTGAAGTAGTCAATTAATATAAATTTCATAAAATAAATTTAAAACTTGGAACTTTTTGATTACCTAGTTATATGAAGTAAACTACTACTAAAAGGAAGATGAGAACAAAGACGCCAGGTCTATTCTGACTGATATACATTCCCCAGGAATTAAGAGTATATAATACTCATTACACTTTTTCTTCTCTCTAAATGTAAACATTTTTTCTATCTCTTCTATTTTAATGGTCATGAATTTTGGCAGGGGTTCCTTTAATACAAGTCTCTTCATGTCTTATAAAATATTCAATGCTAATATCCCAAAGACTATGACCAAGGACCAAGTAGTTTTCAGCTTTTTTGAGTAGGAAACTGTGGCAGCAAATTTTACAAAGATAGCCATACAAAATATATATTCTGATCCAAAGTACCTTTTATTGGATGACACTGACATTCTTCAATAGAGAGGAGGAGTCCATGTTTATTCTCCTTAAATCTGAGTGGACCTTTGTAACTGCCTTAACTAATATGATGGAAATGACATCGGGTGACTTTGTGACTGCCAAGGCTAGGTCAACACAAGCAATGCTGCCTCTGTCTCTCACTGTATTACAATGATTGCCCTTGGAACCCAGCCACCAGCTTGTGAGGAAACTGCAGTCATATGGAGAGGACACTTGTAGGTGTTCCGGCAAACAGCCCAAATGAGATCATCAAGACATGCACACATCAAGAACCAGACATGAGAGTGGATGAGAATGAAAGTGACAGCAGCCTTCAGCCTGTATGTCTTTCAGCTGATGCCACAGGCATCTAGAGCAGAAATAAGTTATGTTCCTTCTGGATTTCTGACCACATAAATTGTAAGACATAATAAATGATTACTGTTGGTTTAAGCCACTAAGTCTGGGTAATTTATTAAACAAACTGGGACAAAAGTATGATAAAGAATATGTTTTATATTGTAACCCAAAACACACACACACACACACACACACACACAGAAAGCAAACTGTCCTAACAAATACTTAATGAACAGTTTAATATAACTCCTCCATTTTATTGTTCATATTATTATATATCTATTGCTTCTTAATTTATTAGATGCATATTCCATTTAATACATTGATTTAATGACAGAATATTACGTCACAACTTGTAGCTTGAGGAACATGGTTTTAATAAAAAATAAGTTTAAAGAAAAAATTATAAATAAAAAAATTTCATGAAGTGGAAAAAAATGAAGGTTGTTGCCAGACTGCTATACTTTTCTTTAAAAAGAAAATATGTCTATACTACAACCATGATCAAAATATTTCCTCAGAAACATAAGAGTAAACAGCTCTAGGTTTATGAACTCCTGGAGGTGAAAATCAAACTTGGGCAGATTGGCTTTGACCTTTGGATCATATATTCTTGTTCTGAATAAATTTATTTTAAGCTTGAAAAGATTGCCTTGTCTGATTCATTTTTAAGTGCATGCTCTGGTGAAAAGTAATAAATGGCTTTTAAGGAGGTTTATAAGACTAAGACCTTTGAACTCTTAAGATTGACTTGTGTTATTGGTCAAGGAAATCACAGCCAAAGCATCACTAATAGAATCAGGTCTCTAAGAATATTTTTAGCTTAGAGCTGTTTATGGCTATTAGTACCAAGTAGAAAAGGGAAGACAATTAAATTTTTAATGTAAAGTCTTATTACATTGTTGAATAAATGCCTGGAAAGAAGAGAAGATGGAGCAAAAGAAAGAAACAGAAGAAGGAAAGAAAGAAACATCATTCTGTTTTGCAAACTGAGGCTTGAAAAGTTGAAAATTCTACTTAATCCATGAAGTCAGGCAAGGTCTTCTTATCTTGCCTTAAAAGGGAGCTATTTTAGCTTTCTTCCTTTCCTTAAGTTGTTAATGTTTGGCAAAACTTAAGGCCAGAGTCAATCGACAGGAAATGTGCTATCTTCTGGGTATTGCATAAATGGGAAAAATATTTGGATTGCAAATTCATGACTAATAATCTCATTTCTGACTAGTGCTCTTGTTTTTATTTTCATATTTACCTTTAAGTCTTATAAAGTTGAAGATGTTTTTATTAAAGTTCTACCATCAAGACGGTAATCATATAGTTTTCAAGATATTTTTAGATGTGCTAATGAGGAGGACTGAGATCAGTAAAACAGCAAGCATCATTAAAAATTAGATTTATTTGGCAATATCAATGGTATTTATTCGGGTTTTTTATTTCATCAGTTTGGGAAATATTTTTTCAATGCTAATCAGATTGCTTTGAGTATATCTGTACTTTTCTCTCCCTCACACGTATGTGTACACACATATCTCTAGCTTAATGCCAGAGCAGCTGAGATTCCAGGATTTGAAGTGAATTAGAAAATCAGTTTGACATAAGTAAGAACTTGATAATAGAACCCCTGAGTTAAATTCATCCCTCAAAGAGTATTGACCATAAAGATTTAAGCTAATGGTTGGTGGTGGTTGGGTGGGGTAGGGGGGTCATGGGTCCTAAAACTTCTGAATATGTTTTAGGAAAGGAAATGGGGAAAGGAATTGATTACATGACACGTTTTTTAAATGCATAAAACAGGAGCCAGCCAAGCTAGCTCA
The DNA here is from genome assembly GCF_029289425.2 of Pan paniscus. NCBI lineage: Eukaryota > Metazoa > Chordata > Mammalia > Primates > Hominidae > Pan > Pan paniscus. The sequence goes on along the minus strand of NC_073258.2, from coordinate 40,188,147 downwards.
AGAAAAGGAATAAACTTGAGTTTCATAAAAATATGGAATTGATGGAAGTCAATGACAGAAAGTGAGAGGGTGAACTAGGAAAATCTCAGCCATCAGACATTGAACCTGTTAGAGTGAACCTGTTAGAGTATAGTAATGCTCTGTCCCTGTATGCCAGAGACCGTTTTTGTTGGTTCTTCGTTTTCTTATGCTTTTTGTTAGATTTTTTTTTTTTTTGTCCACTCCTTCTTTTCTCTAAACACCAGATTCAGAGTAAATTGCTTTCACTCAGAATTTTGGCTTACCTTTGACTTCGCTTTGTGTGTTGCTTTGGGTGTATTTCACTTGTCAGAACAAAGGCAATTGTGTCTCTTCGTTAAAATATGGAGATGAAGGTGGAAGAGGGGAAGGTGAAAGAGAAAGACTGGGTTATCCATTAGTTAGATGCCAAATCAGTATAGTACACTCATTTATGCTGCAGGGAGAGAAGGAATTACATATTACCAATATGGTTACCCAGGCCACCCCTTCAGCAGAAATCTGAAAATATGTCCAATATGGAAATAACAATGGTTGTGACATTATTGTGGTCAATTACAGAGGTAGAGTATATTACATTTTCTTGTCTTATAAGCCTCCCAGCGAAACAAGAAGCTATCATCTTCATCTTCAGTAGGTAAGGAAATAGGTTAAACAAGCCTTCACAGCTAACAAGTAACAGTGCCAATATTTACTTCCGGCTCTACAGGGTAGCAGATTCAAAATTATTCTTATATATCTGCCTGTAATTCAAAAAATTACTGAGTTTGGTAAGAGTTTATACTAAAAAATATTTAAGATACTTATTGACATTAACATTCTATCCATTCTCAAAACTCTTTCAATTAAAGATTTTCAATTTATTTCCTCAAACCAGATCTTTATGAAAAGTTTTATTTATTTTCCATAGGCTACATGGACTCAGTTGACCTATACCTCATTGCTTGATGTCTTCTATGCTCTTAATACCTGACGTTTACATGCCCACTATATTTATTTTACACTCATAATGTGGCTGATCTCCTCAGAAAGTTCATAGACTTCTTTAAGTCCGCACACTGACTCTAGAGTCCTAGGATTTAACCCAAGAATCCAGGATGTTTCTGGATTTTTTCTTTTCACCTTTTTATTTTTATTTCTTGAGACAGAGTCGCTCTCTGTTGCCAAGGCTGGAGTGCAGTGGTGCGATCTCAGCTAATTGCAACCTTCACCTCCCGGGTTCAAGTGATTCTCCTGCCTCAGCCTCCCGGGTAGCTGGGACTGCAGGCATGTACCACTACGCCAGGCTAATTTTTGTATTTTTAGTAGAGACAGGGTTTTGCCATGTTGGCCAGCTTGGTCTCTACCTCAGATGATCCACTTGTCTCGGCCTCCCAAAGTGCTGGGATTATAGGCTGAGCCACCGTGCCTAGCCTTTCTTTTCCTTTTCAATTCCTTGGATGAATCTTCAATTTTTCCTTAGCACCTGACTGATCACTACCAACTGTCTTCTAGATCTACACCCTGCTGGTCTTTCTAAACCATACTTCCTACATCTGAGTCACCAGACCATGTTGCAAACGAATTCTCAACAAATATACATGCAATTATTATAAGGCATTTTAATCAATTATTATAAGGCATTTTAACTTTTATATCAAAATATTTCTGTAAAGAAAATATTCACTTTTTCATAAGATGGATAGGTACTAATTACAACTTTGAAGCAATCTGTTTTTGTTCTTTAAAAAAAAAAAAAAAATCACTTGACTGTGAAATGTAGATTAAGCGAGCCCCATTGTCCTGGGGAAATAGGTGTAAACAACTTGTTTGTGTTTGAAAATGTCATTATGGAGTTATTTAATGGCTGCATATTAATTGTCCTTGGGGAAGAAAACTGGTCTAAAATACTAGATTTGTGAGTTCGGTACAAACTAGTTTTTACATGGAAATGGTTGTATAAATAAAGTGAAATCGAAAGTTGCAAATAAACAGGAAGAAAATGAAGAGAAACTGGCACATTGTAGCATCCTGGAACTGGGGCTATACCTGATCAAATAAACATATGGCCTGAACTAATCTAGATTTGCCATCTTTACATAGTGGGCAAACATTTCAGAAACTATATAGAATGGAATTATACAGTGACAAAAGGTGGAAGCAATTTAAAAAGAACCACTAATGCCTGGCATTAAAGGTGGGTTGAACAAGCAGGATCATGGGTAATTCTAGACAGAGACTGTAGCCAGCAGAAGACTATAGTGGTTATGCAATATGCGTGTAAGCCAAATATTTCTCAAACTACAAGATTTTTATTTTAGCCAGGTGTGGTGGCGTACACCTGCAGTCGCAGCTAATTGAGAGGCTGAGGTGTGGGAATCCCTTGAACCCAAGAATTTGAGTCTAACCTGGGCAATATAGCAAAACTTCCATTTTTTTAAAAAGAAATATTTATTTTAAATTTACTTTATTCCTCTGAGTGTATGGAGAAAAGCTCATAAAAAAGATGTTTCTTTTTTCATTTCTAAAAGTGGTTTTGTTAGTGTGTTTTGTGCAAGAGTCAAACATTATAGGCTCACAGTTTTTAAAAACTTTCACTTTATAGACTGTGTCAGGCCTCTGAGCCTAAGCTAAGTCATCATATCCCCTGTGACCGGCACGTACACATCCAGACGGCTCGTTCTTGCCTTAGCTGATGACATTCTACCACAAAAGAAGTGAAAATGGCCTGTTCCTGGCTTAACTGATGACATTATCTGTGAAATTCCTTCTCCTGGATCATCCTGGCTCAAAAGCTCCCCTACTGAGCACCTTGTGACCCCTACTCCTGCCTGCCAGAGAACAACCCCCCTTTGACTGTAATTTTCCTTTACCTACCCAAATCTTATAAAATGGCCCTACCCCTATCTCCTTTTGCTGACTCTCTTTTTGGACTCAGCCCGCCTGCACCCAAGTGAAATAAACAGCCTTGTTGCTCACACAAAGCCTGTTTGGTGGTCTCTTCACACGGACGCTAGTGAAAGACTGATTTCATTGTTTAGTGTATATTACTGTTGATATATATGAAGATTTGCATTTGAATTCCTAATATTCTTTGTTTAAATAAGTTTATAAATTAAATCTAATATTCCATGTCTTTCAGCAGTATCTATCTCCTAATATTACAATAATTAATTAATGTACTTCTTATTCCTCACACACCTCTACCTAATATAAAATAATTTCCATGTCAAGCTGTTTTCACACTTTTGCATTTGGGCATGAATATATCTCAATTATTTAATGTCATATTTCCATAATCTCCTTTGATATAAACATAGTAAAAGTGAAGAAATCAGAATACTTTCTCTGCATCCTACATTGTTACTCCCTACTTAATAATTTTCACTTATGTGATTTTTTTAGCTTATCACATACATAACCTTGACATTTTTTTTTATTACTGTACTTCCAATAGTTGCTTGAACATTTTTTTCTAAGACTAAATGAATTCATTCCTGACAGGTAAAAACTTATGCCTTTACTTGTTTTTCTTTTTCACCTTTTACTTTAGAATCAGGGGTACATGTGAGGATTATTGTGGAGGTATATTGGCATGATGCTGAGGTTTGGGGTATGACGGAACCCATCGCCCTGGTGATACAATGATAGAGGCAGGAGACTGAGAAATTCTAGGCAGACACGAGCGGGTCCCTGGAGAAGCCACACCCTCGAGCCAAAAAGCCTGAGACCTTGGCCCAAAGTAAGAACTTACATCCTTGTTTTCCTGCTGGAATGTTGCCTTTTCCTAAACTACGCATGGCTCCACCCTGCCCCATCCTGTGCCTATAAAGACCCCAAATTCAGCTGGCAGAGAGGAGAAGCAGCTGGATGTCGGGGACTACACCTGGATGTCAGAGAGCAGTGGCTTGGCTTCAGAGGGACAGCTCGATGGCATAGCTTTAAAGAAGAATCCAGCCAGAGACAGCCAGACTTCAGGGGAAGATTACTTACCCGCCCCCTGTCCCCTTATCAGCTCCCCTTCCTGCTGAGAGCCATTTTCATCCGCAATAAAATCCTTCACATTTACCATCCTTCAATTCGTTCCTACAACCTCATTTCTCCTGGATGCCAGACAAGAGCTTGGGAGCAAGGAGCGCGGATACAAAAGGTTGAACACTGGCCCTTTGCCCTCACTGTCTGAGGGCAGCCACAGCCCCACTGACCTGTTAACAGTAAATTAACACTCAGCCACTGTATGGTAGAGCAAAAAAAAAGCACTGTAACACGCTCAGCGCACTTGCACCCCCCCCAACCCCCCCCCCCGCCGCAAAATGCTGCTGCGGGACCCTCACAGAGTTTGCTTCTGCCAACACCCAAAAGCACTCGCCCGGCTCCTGCACCCGCTCGCCTGCATGCTCCCTCTAATGAGGGGTGGAAGGTAGCAGGCCTAATGAGTGGAGTTCAAGCAGCCAGCTGGTTCCAGTTCCAACTGGTGCACTCCAGTTCCTTCCTCCTTTGTTCAAGTGCCTCCCTCCCATGAGGAGTTGAGAGTGGTGGGCTGAGTAAACTAGGCACGCCTGTTGCAAGTACTGTTGCAAAGTGGTCAAGGAAATATCCTGCTTCACTGATACTGAACATAGGACCCAATAGGTAATATTCAGTCCTTGCCCTGGTCTCTCTCTCCCAGCTCTAGTAGTTCCCAGTGTCAATTATTCTGACCTTTATGTCCATGTGTACCCAATCTTTAGCTTCCACTTAAAAGTGAAAACATGCACTACTTGGTTTTCTGTTTCCATATTAGTTCCCTTAGAATAATGGCCTCCAGCTGCATCCATGTTGCTGCAAAAGACATAACTTTGTCCTTTTTTATGTATGCATAGTATTCCATGGTAAATATATACCACATTTTCTTTTCCAATTCACTGTTGATGGGCATCTGGGTTGATTTCTTGTTTTTGCTATTGTGAATAGCACTGCCAGAAACAGATGGGCACATGTGTCCTTTTGCTAGAATGATTTCCCTTTGGGTATAAAGCCAGTAATGGGATTGCTGGGTCAACTGGTAGTTCAAATCAGTTCTTTGAAAAAATCTCAAACTGCTCTCCAAAGTGGCTGGACTAATTTACATTTGCATCAACAGGATAAATGTCCCCTTTTCCCCACAGCCTCGCCAACATCTGGCATGTTTTGACTTTTTTACAAAAGTCACTTTGACTCCTGTGAGATGGCATCTCACATGGTTTTGATTTGCATTTCCTTGATAATTAGTGATGATGAGCATTTTTTTCATATGTTTGTTGGCCACCTGTATATCTTCTTTTAAAAAGTATCTGTTCATGTGCTTTCCTCACTTTTTAATGGGGTTATTTGATTTTTGTTCGTAATTTGTTTAAGTTCTTTATAGATTCTGGATATTAGACCTTTATTGGATGCATAGTTTGCAAATATTTTCTTTCATTCTGTAGGTTGTTTACTTCCTGAATAGTTTCTCCTGCTGTGCAGAAGCTGTTTAATTTAATTAGGTTCCACTTGTCAATTTTTGTTTTTGTTGCAATTGCTTTTGGAGATTTAGTCATAAATTGTTTACCAAGGCCAATATCGAGAAGGGTATTTCCTAGATTTTCTTCTAGGATTTTTATAGTTTGAGGTTTCACATTTAAGTCTTCAATACATTATGAGTTAATTTTTGTATATGACGATAGGTAGGGATCCAGTTTCATTTTTCTGCATATGGCTAGTCAGTTATCCTAGCACCATTTTTTGAATGGAAATTCTTTCCCCCACTGCTTATTATTGTAGAGTTTGTTGAAGATCAGGTGGCTGTAAGTGTGTGGCTTTATTTCTGGGTTGTCTATTTTGTTTCATTGATCTATGTGTCTGTTTTTGTACCAGTATCATTGTTTTCATTATTGTAGCCTTGTAGTACAGTTAGGTAATGTAATGCCTCCAGCTTTGTTCTTTTCATTTAGGAAAACTTTTGGCTATTTTGGGCTCGTTTTTAGTTCCATAAAAATTTTAGGATAGTTTCTTTTTTTTTAATTTTGTAAAAAATGGTGTTGGTAGTTTGATACTAATAGCAATGAATCTATAAATTGCTTTGGGCAGCATGGCCTTTTAATGATATTGATTTTTCCAATCCATGAGCATATAGTGTTTCCATTTACTTGTGTCATATCTGGTTTCTTTCAGCAGTAGTTCTCCTTTCAGCAGCAGTTCTTCTGTAGATCTCTTTCACTTCCTTGGTTAGATGTATTCCAGGTATTTTATTTTTGTGTGTCTACCTTTATTTTTATTTTATATCTTGGTAAGACAAATTTAGCAAATTCCTAAGAAATTTCTCATGTAAATAATTTTTCCTCTGTCTTTATATGTCAACTTTTTTTTCCATTATATATCTCTTTGTTTCCCTGAAAATTTTGTAGGTATTTATCGCTTGTATCATAAACATCGTTATGTGTTTATGATAGTATTGTGTTATGATAGTATTGTGAATAAGTCTGAAACCAGCCTAATCTTTTCCACTCTTAACTGTTTTGAAATTTGGGGACTTATCATTTTGTAGTCAGTTCTGAATCAATATTTTGTCAGACAAACTATGCTTTTCAATTTGTGTATTGAAGTCCTCTTTATTTGTATGTATGATTTTTTAAAAACATGTTTTTTTCCCATAAATCTTACATATATGTATTTATATGTATGTGTGTGTATACACAAGACAAAGTTATGTCACATATAAATAAGTATATGTAATATATGTATACATACATATGCATGTAATATATGTTTACATACATACATATGTATGTATATATATGACATACCTTTGGTTGTCTTGGATTTATTCTGCCTTATACCTTTTCCAAGTTTAACCATATTTTTATGTTAGTTTCATTTCTTTCTCCCAGGTGTTTCCTGAGCTTTGAGGATTCAGGTTTCATTTCTTTATATAGACTTATCATAATTTCCTTGAGCTATTTTATTTTCTCTTTGAGCATTTGCATTTCTGTGTAGTTAATTTATTATGTTTCTTTCTTCATTGAATGTATGATCACAGTTTTCTTCTTTTTCATTTTATTATCTTTCTTATTGATATTCCCCATCTGCCATCCTGTTTTTCTCTATTTTGCTTGTATGAGAACAATTAAATAATTTTATTACTCATATTAAAATGTTTTTTCCTCAATTGTATTATTATTTTAAAACCAATATAGATGTATTATTATTAATATCTATAGTTTACTTTGTAGTTCCCTCTTGTAGCTGTACAGTTACATGGGTTTTGACACAGATGCATAATGTCCCATATCCACTATAACAGCATCAAACAGAATAGTTTCATGGTCTTTAAAATCTCTTGTGCTCTATCTACTTATCCCCTACTTCATTACTCCCTGAGAATCAGTGATTTTTCTACTGTCTTTATAGTTTTGCCTTTTGCAGAATGTCACATAGTTAAAATTATACAGTATGTGGCCTTCTGGCACTGCTTTCTTTCCCTTAACAATATGTGTTGTAAGTGCCTCCATGTATTTCTATAGCTTGACTGTTCATTTCTTTTAATTTTCCATTGTGTGAGTCTATATAAGTCTGAGGGTCTGAGGCTTGTCTAATTTTTATTTCCCTATTCAACTGTTTTAGAATATCTTCAGACTATTTACTCATTCATCTATTAAAGGAAATCTTGGTTGCTGCTAATTTTTTTGCAATTGCAAATAAAGTGGCTATAAACACAAATGTGCAAGTTTTTGTATGATGTAAGCTTTCAATTTATTTGTGCAAACATTTAGGAGAGTGATTGCTGGGTGACATGGTAAGACTGAGTTAACCTTTGTAAGAAACTCCCAAATTGTCTTCCAACATGGCTGTATGCTTATTTTGATATGCATCCCTTTGTGCTTTCTAGTGTTTTGGGTGCAGAGTCCACCTAATTCATAAATTTGGAGAGATTATTTGAAAAGGTGTTGCTTATAGAGAAAAAAAGCAATAGAATTCAAATGTGTGTGGCAGACTGAAGAGAAGCCACATATTCCTTTTCTTGTGAACCACTACTGTTGGAAGCGTCTTTCCTTTCCAGCGTCCTAGTATCTGGTATCTGAAGCTAAAGCAATATATATGTTCAATACAAAAGAACTAAACAAAAACAATAAATAAGCAACAGAAACTATCAAAGCGAATAGACAACCAATATAATTTAAAAGACTGTTAAATAAATGACAAGCTCAACAACTTTAGAAATTCAGGAAAGTTTAAACAAAATGTTATGAGATGTTGAGATTCTGTCCTTTACATGTCAAACTGGCAAAGCTGGAATCCAAAACATGTTAAACCCTGAAACTCTGAGCTTTATTTCAAAGTACTATGAAGTAGGCACTCTTTTAAAAACACTGGAACGTTTACAATGGCATAACCATTTGAGATTATTTATCAAGAGCCTTAAAGAATACACACACACACACTCACACACACACACACACACTCATATGCATACCAAATAGATGCACATAGCATATTTGATACCAGGAACAGATATTTTTAAAAATACTTGGAGTCTTATTCTAAACTGAAACTTGGCATTGCTAGACATGTATTAAGTATTCCTGAGATGTTAGTTGAAAGGGAAGGGCAGACAGCAGGATTGGGCAGTAAGAAGGTGAGCTGCAAATGCTGTCAGTCTGTAAACATCCACGAGTAACGAGTAACCCCACAGGGGCTCTCAAGCTAGAAGAGTCCTTTACAATTGTCCCCAGTTGACCTATTATAGTCAGGCCTTTTTTCCAGCATTGATCAGCTTTTGCATATGGGCATTCCTGGGAACCTCCCCTAGGCAAATATATATAAATATATATTATATATTATAAAATATATATGGGATAAAATATATGTAATATAATTACATATAGGTCAATATATAATTATATATTAGTTAATATATTATATAAAATATATAAAATGTTTTATATATTATATAATATAAAAGTTATACATAAATATATGAATATATAAATAATAAAATATATATAAAATAAATATATACACAAAAAACCATATAATAACTGATAATTATTACCTTTGTTAACTTTTTATATAAAAATATATTATTCAAATTTATAAAAATTTTATACATAACCACAATATTTGAACTCATTTACACTCTGTAGACATTGCAAGACTCCTATTTTAACAAACAATTTTCTGGCTATAAACATTCTATTTTCATGTGTGCATGAGGGGCCAAACTGTTAGTTAAAATATAGGATGACTATAGTTAACAATAATGTATATTTCAAAATAACTGAAATAGTGGAATTAGAATGTTTATAATACAAAGTAATCATAAATGCTAGAGGAGATGTATATACCAATTACCCGGATTTGATCATTACACATTGTATTCTTGTATAAAAATATCACACGTACTCCACAAATATGTACAACTATTATGTATTCATAATAACTAAAATTATAGATATATGTTCCCTATTTTCCTATTTTTTTACCAATATTCTCTATTTTAATTTGTTTTTGTACAATTACTAATGATATCAGGAATTACTTTATGTGTTTATTACTCAAGTGTACTTTTTAAAAATTAAAGCCTAGGTACAAATGATTAGTAATGTTCCTCACCCATACTCTAGTATTTGATCTATTTAAGTATATTAACCTATGTAAGGCCTCTCTATTTATTTGTTCACAAATGTATTCTTTTCTTTGTAATTCAGATTTCCACTCTTATTACATTCTATCAACATTGACAATGACTTCATGTGTTTAAAGCACCCTTATATTTATTCGTATTATTTAAAACATATACTGCTGAATTAAAAGCAGTATAATAATTTTTACTTTGAATTTTAATATTAAATTTTTATTGTATGGAAAGGGTATTGTCTCATATACCTAATTCTGTTTAATGGTTTCACTTAGCACAGTGATTTTTGTAAGATCCATCCATATTATAATGTGTAAATTTTACAGTTTTATACCAACTGTTGACTGAAAAGATTTTGATGAGGATTTCTTTAGTACCTTGTAACTCTTTAGATTTTATTATTTATTTATTAAAGGATTATTTCTATTTATTTATTTGAATCCTCTATTTTTGTTCTACTAATAGCATTTGTAGGTATTTATCAATTTCATTGAGTGTTTAATAATTCTTTTTTGATATTTGTTTAAAAATTTATTCCTAAGCCAGTATTTAAAATGTGGTCTTTTAAATTTTATAATACTTTTAATGGTTTTTTTCAGCCTACTGATCTATGTGTGAGAATAATGTAAAGCTAAGTGTGCATGTGTATGTGCACCTGTATGTGTGCATAATGAGAGGTAGCTATATCTTCTCCTCCCACTCTTCAAATGCTTAGTGATAGTTGCAATACCATTTCTACCGTTTTCCATTTATATAACAATATGACATTGTTTTAATTATTAACCCCCTAGTACCTTTACATATTTTCCCCAAAAAGATGCTTTTTTTCAAAATGTTTTGAATAATCTCAGATGTAATATTTACCCCAAATTGACTTTTAGATCAGCTTGTCAATTCCATTAAAAAAAAATGTTGTTAAATTGACTGAGTCCACATTGACTTTTCAGATATATTGGGAAAATCTTGCAGATCATACAATACTAAATATATGTATTTATGCATGTAGACTACCTGTACAAATAGTCAGGGTTTCTGCTATATTCTGCTATATTTGTCTTTTGAAAAGCTTGTTGAACATATATATAAATATTTCTGCGGTAAAATATTTCTATCTTTCAATTTTTATAATCAATTATGCAATGCACAAATAGCTCCAATTAGGAAAAAATATAGAGCTATTGCTTCTATATATAATTGTTGCAGCCTTGTTTTCAATAGGATTTTTTTTTCAAAAATTAAAAGACCAGTAACTGGGAAATAGATTACTTATAAAAGTTTTAGCCAGGCAGTGCCATTTTACAGTCATTGTCTAGTTCTTATTTTATTTGACTTTTTAGTAACTTTTGGCACAGTTAATGCATCTTATTAAACTTTCTTTTATTGGCTCCATTAACAGCACATTTGTTGAATTCCTTTTACTTCATTGGCTACTCCTTTTCAGTCTTAAGGTCTATGTAAATGGTTCACTGCTAGATTAGACTCTTCTACTTGTTTACTCCTAATATGGTAGCAAGGAGATAAGTCCTTGGTTCTTTTCTCTTCTCTTCCTACACCCCCACTTCAACGACTTCACTTGGGTACCAAGGTGATATAGTTTGGCTGTGTCCCCACCCAAATCTCACCTTGAATTGTAGCTCCCATAATTCCCACATGTTATGGGAGGGACCTACTGGGAGATAATTGAATCATGGGGGAATTTCCCTCATACTTTTCTCACGGTTGTGAATAATTTTCATGAGATCTGATGTTTTTAATAAGGTGTTTCCCCTTTCTCATTCTCTCTTGGTGCCACCATATAAAGCATGGCTTTCACCTTCCACCATGATTGTGAGGCTTCCCCAGCCACATGGAACTGTGAGTCCATTAAACCTCTTTTCCTTTATAAATTACCCAGTCTTGGGTATGTCTTTATAAGCAGCATGAAAATGGACTAATACACATGGCATTAAAGCTGTATAAATTGAAACTACAAATTGACAACTTCAACCTAGACTACCTCTTCAGAGCTAGCTACATGCCTGTTTATATAACTATTTACCCTATAATTTGATTGTCCACATAATAACATGGTAAACATGAAAAAGATTGAACTCCTCATCTCTCCACTCCCAAACCTGATCTGCCCTCAGCCTTCTCCATATCAGCTTATAGTAACTCAATTATTTCAGTAGCTCAGGCCAAAAACCTGAACTATTGTTGACACTCATGTCATTTATATTCCATGTCCTATGTACCAGGTGATCATATTTTATCTCTTTTCCAGTAAATGTAGGTTTGTACCATTCCTCACCATCTATACTGGCACCAGCTTAACCTGAGACACTCTCATCTCCCACTGGGATAATATGGTAGCCTCTCCTTCCTAGCATCTACCAGTCTTTGTATAGCTTATTATCAACATATTAAAAAGTAACTATTTAAAATGTTGAGGATCATAATTTTATTCTTCTGTTCAATATTCTTCTCCCAAGTCTAGCTCTATAATTTGAGGTGGTTGGCATAAGATAAAAATACTGGTCCTCCACTGTGGGCAGAGAACTTAATCTCCCCTCCTGACAGGTCCTCCATCCTAACTCCCAACAGACAGGCAACCTGATATGATTTGACTGTGTCTCCACCCAAATCTCATCCTGATTGTAACTCCCACAATTCCCACTTATTGTGGGAGGGACCCAGCAGGAGGTAATTGAATCATGGGGGTGGATCTTTCTCATGCTGTTCTCCCAATAGTGAATAAGTCTCATGCGATCTGATGGTTTTAAAGGGGAGTTCCCATGCACAAACTCTTTTTTTGCCTGCTGCCATCCATGTAAGACATGCCTTGCTCCCCTTGCTTTCTGCCATGATTGTGAGGCCCCCCAGCCACGTGGAACTACAAGTCCATCAAACCCTTTCCCCTGTATAAATTACCGAGTCTTGGGTATGTCTTTATCAACAGCATGAAAACACTGATACAGTAAATTGGTACCAAGAGTGGGTGCTGCTGTAGATATGCAAAAATATGAAAGTGACTTTGGAACTGGGTAACAGGCAGGGGTTGGAATAGTTTGGAGGGCTAAGAAGAAGACAGGAAAATGTGGGAAAATTTAGAACTTCCTAGAGACTTGTTGAATGGCTTTGACCAAAATGCTGATAGTGATATAGACAATAACATCCAGGCTGAGGGGATCTCAGATGGAAATGAGGAACTTGTTGGGAACTGGTGCAAAGGTGACTCTTGTTATGTTTTGGTAAAGAGACTGGCAGCATTTTGGCCCTGCCCAAGAGATTTGTGGAATTTTGAACTTGAGAGAGATGATTTAGGGTATCTGGAGAAATAAATTTCTAACCAGCAAAGCATTCAAGATGTGACTTGGGTGCTGCTAAAGGCATTCAGTTTTAAAAGGAAAACAGAGTACAAAAGTTTAGAAAATGTGCAGCCTGACAATGCAATAGAGATGAAAATCCCATTTCTGAGAAGAAATTCAAGTCGGATGCAGAAATTTGTGTAAGTAATAAGGAGCTGAATGTTAATCTCCAAGACAATGGGGAAAATGTCTCCAGGTCATGTCAGAGGTCTTCACAGCAGCCCCTCCCATCACAGGTCCAGAGGTCTAGGAAGAAAAATGGTTTCAAGGGCTAGGCCCAGGGTCCCCATGCTGTGTGCAGCCTAGGGACTTGGTGCCCTGTGTTCTAGCTGCTCCAGCCCTAACTAACAGAGTAAAGGTATAGCTCAGGCTGGGCTTCAGAGGGTACAAGCCCAAAGTCTTGGCAGCTTTCAAGTGGTTTTAACCTAACAGGTGCACAGAAGTCAATAATTGAGGTTTGGGCACCTCCACCTAGATTTCAGATGATGTATGAAAACACCTAGTTGCCCAGGCAGAAGTTTGCTGCCGGGGCAGGGCCCTCACAAAGAACCTCTGCTAGGGCAGTGCAGAAAGGAAATGTGGGGTTGGAACCCCCACACAGAGTCCCTACTGGAGTACCACCTAGTGGAGCTGTGAGAAGACGGCCACTGTTTTCCAGACCCCAGAATGGTAGATCCACTGACAGCTTGCACCATGTGTCTGAAAAGCCATACACATGGAATGCTGGCCCATGAAAGCAGACAGGAGGGGGGCTCTACACTGCAAAGCCACAGGGACAGAGCTGCCCAAGGCCATGGGGACCCACCTTTTGCATCAGGTGAGCTAGAAGTGAGACGTGGAGTCAAAGGACATGATTCTGGAGCTTTAGTATTTGACTGCTCTGCTGGATTTTGCACTTGCATGGGGCCTGTAGCCCCTTTGTTTTGGCCAATTTATCTCATTTGGAATGGCTGTATTTACCCAATGCCTGTATTCCCGTTGTATTTAGGAAATAATTAACCTGATTTTGATTTTACAGGCTCATAGGTAGAAGGGACTTGCCTTGTCTCAGATGAGACTTTGGACGGTGGACTTTTGAGTTAATGTTGAAATGAGTTAAGACTTTGGGGAACTGTTGGGAAGGCATGATTGGTCTTGAAATGTGAGGACATGAGATTTGGGAGGAGCCGGGGGTGGAATGATATGGTTTGTCTGTGTCTCCACCCAAATCTCATCTTGAATTTTAATTCTCACAATTCCCATGTGTTGTGGGAGGTACCCAGTGGGAGTAGATGGATCATGAGGGTGGGTCTTTCTCATGCTGTTTTCGAAATACTGAATAAGTCCCATGAGGTCTGATGGTTTTAAATAAAGGAGTTCACCTGGAAAAACTTTCTCTCTCTTTGCCTGCTGCCATCCATGTAAGACATGACTTGCTCCTTTTTGCCTTCCACCATGATTGTGAGGCCTCTCCAGCCATGTGGAACTTAAGTCCACTAAACCCTTTTTCCTGTATGAATTTTCCAGTCTCAGGTAGGTCTTTATCAGCAGTGTGAAAATGGACTAAAATACAATGCCAGAGAAATTTCAATCACTTTATCTGGACATTCTATGTACCTGGAAGTGGTAGAAAGTAGAGTTAGAGGTCCTCATCTAGTCACCTGCCACCTAGAGTTGTCAGCCCAGAGAGGGAAAGTTGCAGCCTTGAGACAGTGTGGGGTGTTTGCCTCACCCCACTGGGGCCATAGGAAGACAGAAGAGTGCTGGAATCCCCATATTACCAGGTTGCTACTCCAGCAAAAGTTAGCAACAGTCTCCAGTTGGAGAGATTGAGTAAGGTCTGGAGTGATAGGGGCTAGAAAGTAAGATTGAGTATTTTTAGTAGAGACAGGGTTTCACTGTGTTAGCCAGGATGGTCTCGATTCCTGACCTTGTGATCTGCCTGCCGAACAAAAAAATTAGCTGGGCGTGGTGGCGGCGGGCGCCTGTAGTCCCAGCTACTTGGAAGGCTGAGGCAGGAGAATGGCGTGAACTCGGGAGGTGGAGCTTGCAGTGAGCCAAGATCGCCCCATTGCACTCCAGCCTGGGGGACAGTGTGAGACTCCATCTCAAAAAAAAAAAAGTAAGATTGAGCAAGGCCTGGAGTGGGAGGGGCTTCTACCATCCTGAAGACGTAGAAAGGAGATAGGAGATGGGATTATGAGTGAGCTAAAACTCCTGACGCCAGTACCCTGGAGCATCTGCCATTGTCCCATTGGACATCACTTTCAAAACACAATTCAAAGATAAAATGTAACCATAGAGCATTACATCCTAAATGCTGGGTGTCCTTTTATGACTACATTGGTCACCCACACAGAAAGCCCTGCATTGATTTTTTTTTTTTTTTTTTTTTTTTTTTTTTTGAGACAAGTGTCTCACTCTGTCACGCTGGCTGAAGTGCAGTGGCATGGGATCTCTGCTCACTGCAGCCTGGACCACCCAGGCTCAAGAGATCCTTCCACCTCCACCTCTGGAGTAGCTGGGATCACAGGCATGCACCACCACACCCGACTAATTTTTTGTATTTTCTGTAGAGATGGAGTTTTGCCATGTTGCCCAGGCTGGTCTCAAACTCCTGACCTCAAGTGATCTGCTCTCCTTGGCCTCCCAAAATGCTGGGAGCAAAGGGATGAGCCACTGCAATTTACTTAACAGCCAAGTCTTGATGAGATAATACAGGGCATCCTACCTGACATTCCCAGATTCTACTCTTTTCTCTTTTTCTCCAGTCATCAGGGCCTCCATTTCTCTCCTAGAACACACCAGGCTTAGGGTTCAGGCACTGGTTTTTCTCTCTGCCTGAAATTTTCTTTCACCTTTCTCTGATATCCTCAGCACTAACTTTTTTACCTCCATCAAATCTGTCAAATCTCACCTTCTCAATGAGGACAGCCCTGCAAGGCTGCTTAAAATACAACTTCCCACTTGAACACAGGAGACGGACGTTGCAGTGAGCTGGGATCGTGCCACTGCACTCCAGCCTGGGCGACACAGCAAGACTCTGTCATAAATAAATAAATTAATTAATTAATTAATTAAAAATACAACCTCTCTATCCTATTCACTGATTATTTATATCATATTTTTTCCTTAATATAATCCATGGCACTCATAATCTTTTTACAATACTATGTAATTGAATTCTTTACTTTTTAAAAGTATTTATTGCCTATCTTCTGCTTCCAAAAAAACAAGCTCTATGAGAGCAAGGATCTTTATCGTCTTCTTTTGTGAGTAGTGTTGTCATGATTTTTTAAATTTTTAAAATTTTCAGTAGTTTTTTGGGTATGGGTGGTTTTTAGTTACATGGATAAGTCGTTTAGTGGTGAATTCTGAGATTTTAGTGCACCCATCTCCCAAGCAGTGTACGCTACCCAATAGGTAGTATTTTTTCCATCAACCGCCCCAAATTCCCCACCTCCACCGAGTCCCCAAAATCTATTATAACACTTTATGTGTGTTTATATCCTCATAGCTGAGCTCCTATTTATGAGAAAATATGGTATTTGGTTTTCCATTCTTGAGTTGCTTCACTTGGAATAATGGCCTCTAGTTCCATCCAAGTTTCACTGATAAAATTCATCCATCTACAAAATTACCTGGCACATAATCACTAAAAAATTGGTTGTCAAATTAACTAATTGAAATTATTATTTTCACATATATTTTATTTAAAAAAAGTCATAATACACTGAATGAAAAGATACAAATTTGTAGATACTGAATGACCTATCTAGTATAAATAATGTTTGTATGGGTGTAGAAATAAATGTATACCTATACGTATGTGCTTGATTAGATGCATGTGTTTGTGTGTGAGTGTGTGCATGGAAAAAAACTGAAAGGGAATATTACTAGTTTTTTTTTTCTTTTAAGTGTTGAATTGATGGGCAACTTTTTTAAATGTTTTATAGTTTTAAGTTATCTACAGTATTAATTTAATGGGTATAAAAAATAAATATTATGGCCGGGCACAGTGGCTCACGCCTGTAATCCCAGCACTTTGGGGGGCCGAGGCAGGCGGATCATGAGGTCAGGAGATCGAGACCATCCTGGCTAACACGGTGAAACCCCGTCTCTACTAAAAATACAAAAAATTAGCCAGGTGTGGTGGCGGGTGCCTGTAATCCCAGCTACTTGGGAGGCTGAGGCAGGAGAATGGCGTGAACCCAGGAGGCAGAGCTTGCAGTGAGCCGAGATCGTGCCACTGCACTCCAGCCTGGGTGACAGAGGAGACTCCGTCTCAAAAAAAAAAAAAAAAAAATTATATTAAGAAATACAATGTCATCATTTCCCAGAAATGTTAATAATCTCTCCCCTATGATATTCATAGAATCTCAGATTCTTACTCGTACCTGTACCTTTCAGGAACTGCTGAAGATCAGTAGAAGAAAACTTAAATCAGCTTCTCCTAATAGCTAAGAAATAGGTTTCCTTGTCTAATCCCAACAACCCTAATGTGTCTGTCACAAATTTCATAAGGAATGTATGACATTCACAAAGCGACTTTGACTGATGCTAAGCTACTGATTATCTTTTCTCATTTATTAATTTAGAAATCTTTTTTTTTCTGTGTGATCACTTGTGTTTCCAGTGACTATATATGGCACAACCAAGAATTGACACTAAAGCAAATGTCTCCTGATGTTATGGTGATGAAGCTTTTAAGAACTGAAGTCATAAGGAAACTCAGTGATATTAGACAGACAGGGGAAGTACACACGGGTGCATGTGCATCAAGATTGAGACTGGGCATAAGCACTATGTGAGCCCAGGTGCTGGGTTTTTCTGCTGCCACCCACAACATTCGTATCTGGAAAAAGTCAGCTTAAGATGAACATCACAAGAGGGAACCTTGAAGAGGGAACCAAGAAAGAGAATCAATAAACATATGCCTTGATGGTAATAATCTGATTGATTATTTAGAGTACATTTTTATATATTATACACTTGAACTTATATTAAGCTTATGTTTTTGTTTGTGTTTTAATTATCAGCTGACAAAGGCCTTTTCTCTTTTCCTGCATATATATTACACCATATTCATTTTATAAACACATTTCTCAAAATTCTTGCTTATTATAGATGAAAAAACACCAATTTAATTTCTCTTTTTCTTTTTCTTTTTCTTTTTTTGGACTAAATTAGCCAGCCATTGTAATGTCCCAGGAAAGCACAGCTCACAGTACATTATAGTGAATTCAACTTCAATCACATGGAATAATACTCAGCTCAATTATCATTTCAACTCAATTGCATTCATTCCTACTGGGTTTAAATTCCATTTTCTTAGTAGGCCCTCTTTTTTCCCTAAAAGTGGGATACTATTAAGCATATAGTAGTAGCACTTTTGAATACAACAGAATGGAATCAGACTTTTATTGAGGTCAAACAAAATTGGAGAAGAATTGCATATAAATCCACCTCTGCTCGTGTTTTCAGCATTATATGTGCATTTAATGTTAATTTAGTTCAAATTATAATTTTCTATATTTCTATAATTTAATTAACCTCTTCTCACTCTATGCTTCAATATCTCTTTGTTTGCAACTCCTTGGTAACACTTAGCACATTTGACTTGCTCTGTGAGGATGAGGAAGTCACGTTGATTGGATTTCTAGGTGACAATTACTGTATGGGTTTCTTTATACACAGGTGATCTCCATTTTCTCATTGAATCCTAGCATTAACACTTTACAGTTGATGCTAATTTGATGCTAATTATCCATAGGTAGTACTAAATTTCAGAAGATTTAGGAACATTATTTCAAACCACAGTACAATACATAGAAGGGCTGGCTTTCAAACCAAGTATATCCTAATCCAAAACTCAATTTATGCTATCTCTAATTATCCATGCCAGGCTTTATCACTAGACTGTAAGCTACCTAAACTCAATAATATTGATTTCTTGCAGAATACAGCATTTTCTTAGCAAATTGCAAATTTTTATATAATGTTGGCCGCAGGATAACTCTCAATATGTTTATTCATGACACGTAGGCTTGATACTCCATTTTACAATAAAAAAAAGACTAATTACTTTGATCCTCAAAGTGATTTTATAGAAGTAGAAAAATCATTACATTTTTCAGGGCTAAAGTATGGGGAAAATAATGAACAAATAAACAAATAAATAAATGAATGAATAAAAACTACAAGGATCTAAATAATAAATCACTTAATTATTTAAAGCCAAATCTGACTCACAATGAATGGCATTGCTTCTTTTTCTGTGTTCTGTTCCCAAAATAAAATAATATATATTAGGGAAAAATCAACCCAAAGAAATTCAGATTTTTTTTCTACATATATGCTATACATAAATGAAATATTAAAACCTCCACCCAAGTTCTGAAAAAAGCTATTTATTGAGACAAAGCACATTGAAATGTGTTAGTATATTTAGAAGTTCACTTTTCCTAAGATGATGAGAAAATCTACAGTGTACTGCTCATTTTTTATTATAATTACCAAAATAATTATTAAAAAATATTTTTTCAAGTCCAAAACAAACCAAAATGAAATAAAACTTTAGATCAAGGCAGCTTTTTCCTAAACTATATTAGAAACTTTTTTAAAAAGATTAATGTATTTTATATAACTTTCTGTTAAAAACAAAAAATCATTCAATTTATAAGTATACTAATAATTATCCAGAAAATTAAAAAACATATCTTCTAATTTCCAAGTTTCCATTTAGAATTATGCTCATTACTTTAGATATTTTTTATAAGCACATACAATTGATAAAGGAAGGAAGTAATTGAACTTCAAATTAGAATTTTATATATAAGCTATCTCTTAATTCAACCTGGCTTTAAATCTGTGAATAAAAGTAAAACCAACTTCAGTTGATATGAATTTAATAACCTTATGACAGTAGAAAGAAATGGGCATGGATTTGCTTTTGACTAAGATAAATATTAAAGTTAAGTTTTTCCTCTCTACTTAGCTTTGCAGTTACCCTCAAGGCATTAATCTATTGAAAGGGATAAGATATCATCTTTCAGAGAAAACATGTCATAAATATTTTGATAAAGTATTTGTAATCCTCGAAAACAGATGGCTGTTCCAAAAATATTGTCAGCTGAGAAGGTTTTGCTGACAGAATCGTATTAAACAACAGCAACTGGGTTTTGCACTGCACAATCAGATGTATTCTCTTCTATTAATCAATGACAGCTGGCTGATTTTTCTGACAGCTGGATCTAACAAGACCTAATTTTCACCCTTTGCTCTATTGCTGACTAATGAAACCCAAATCAAGTGAAATAGGCTTTTGCAGGGTGAGGGGTATAATGATAGATTAACAAGTAGAGGAGAAACATGAAGAATGTTGACTCAACCTTATAAATATGGGAAAATGGAAATATTCCCAAGGACCATGGGCAGAAGTATCTTCCAGAAAATTTATATATCAGGGGAAAAGATCCCTATATCAATAATGATAACACAATAAGGAGAATGTTCATTTCCCCCAGGGGTTTCCACTTGGGTAATGACATTCCATTACCTACTTGATTATTGCATCTAGTTTTCTTTATTAACCTTTGGATAATATTTTGGTGGGTGGACTGCATGACTTTGCATTACTAAAACTCAAGTTTTGCTGTTGTAATTTAGAATTTAGTATATTCTTTATACAGGATTACAAAGTTACTTACTGTATTAGTCTGTTCTCATGCTGCTAATGAAGACATACTTGAGATTGGGTAATTTATAAAGTAAAGGAGGTTTAATGGACTCATAGTTTCACATCGCTGGAGAAGCTTCACAATCATGGCAGAAGACTAAGGAAGAGCAAAGGGACGTCTTACATGGCAGCATGTGTAGGGGAACTGCCTTTTATAAAACTATTAGATCTTGTGAGACTCATTCACTATCATGAGAACAGCATGAGAAAAACCTGCCCCCCATGATTCAATTACCTCCCACAGGGTCGCCCCCATAACACACAGGGGTTATTAAAATTCAAAGTCAGATTTGGGTGGGGACACAGAGCCAAACTTTATCATTTACTATTTGTAATTTTTTTACTACTAAGAAGGTAAAAAAAAGGTCATCAACCAATTTTTCTAAATATCAAATGAGCCAAGGCATGGAAACGATGGATGTAATCAATGTAATAGACAAGGAGTGAGTTTAAGGGCACTCTTTAAATACTTTGTTGAATTTCTCCCATTATTTGTCATTGTCTCAAATTTTCTATTCATTTATTTTTTTTGCCTCTTTGATATTTTTCTCTCCCTTCCAATACAGTATAAATTTATGTAAGCAAGAATTTTGTGTTGATCATTTCTGTATTACATCCTCAGTGTAGAAAACAATGCCTACAATAAAATATGTCCTCAGTAAATAAATGTTCAAGGAATGCCATGCAATGTACCTATAAAGTTGAATTCACAGTATACATTTTGTGTTCTGAATTAATTTACTTTTTATTTGCAAAAATTATTTATTTATCAAATATACATTCTGTACCTACCATGTATGAAGCATTGTATTAGTTGCTTCAGAGCAAATATGAGTAGGATATCATCACTATCTAGAAGGGTTCACAGGAAGGTGGAAAAGAAAAGAAGAAAACCAAACATTAGAGCAAATATTTCATTTTCTTATTTATTTGTTTATGTATTCATTTATTTATTTTGTGATCGTGTCTCACTCTGTGGCCTAGGTTGGAGTGCAGTGGGGCTATCTCACCTCACTGCAACCTCTGCCTCCCGAGTTCAAGTGATTCTCCTGCCTCAGCCTCCCAAGTAGCTGGGACTAGGACTACAAATGCATGCCATCACACCTGGCTAATTTTTGTATTTTTAGTAGAGAAGGGGTTTCACCATGTTGGCCAGGCTGGTCTCAAATTCCTGACCTCGAGTGATCCACCCACCTCAGCCTCCCAAAATGCTGAGATTACAGGCATGAGGTACCGCCCCCGACCTCCTTTGCATTTTTAGTTTTTAAGTAGAGAAATTCAACTTTCATGCAAAAAGCAAAATCCAGGTATTTTAGATCTGAAAGTAATTGGGATTTGCTAATCCACATTCATTTCACAGAGAAGAAATTCAGGGACCCATAGGCTAAAAGAGCTGTGTAATATTTCTTTGCTTGTTAGGGAAGATTTTCTAATTTTCAGGCCCATTCTTTAAACGAGTGTATTCATCCATTTTTTCAAATTTTGAACACTTATAAAAGCTATGTAGGGGAGATGAAGAATGGAAGGTATAATGTGAAATGATTAAAATATTGTTTCTATCTTATAAGTAGCAAAAAGATTACTGGAAAATATATTATTTAGGTATTTTTGGCAATCATCTGAAATTTTATAAATACTGGGACCTCCCATACACTTGGGTAGTTTTAAATTGTTTAATTTAAAGTTTTTTTCCTGACACAGTGCCTTGCAAGTATTTATTCAAAATGGTTAAACTGATAAAGAATGAATGAGTGAGTGTATTACACAAAGATGCCCACATTATTCATTTTTATAGAAATTCTGATAATATATGAGAGAAATGTACTTTTATCTTTTTATAAGGCACCTGACACATTCTATATGGCCCATGCTTATCATTGACTCTAACCTGATATTATCTTAAATAAATTCTAGAAAGGTAACTTTCAGGCCATATAATTTAAAAGTCTGCCATTAGCCAGGCATCATGCAAATATGAAAAAAATCAAATATTAACGTGAGTTATTCTCATCCTTAGGTAGCTCATAAACTAATGAGGTAGGCATAAATATGAACATGTACAAATATAAAGTGTGAAAAGTGACTTGATTCACTTAAAAAGTCTTGGTTAGTATCGTTATAAAAATGTCTCACAAGTCTAGATTTTAAATTTGAGTTTATTTGCTTTGTGTCATATTTGTATGTTCTGCTACCCACTGCATGCCTCCATATGAGCTTACCATAAACATTTCAAGAAAGATGGGCAGAACTTATCTCATTATTATTTCCGAAATGTATCATATTTCTTATGCTTGTAATCTCTTTTAATGGTAAAATCACTAACCTAGTCATTCAAGTCATTTTTATTGCTCATACATAATTAATTTGCAAGACTCTTGATTTTCCCTTTGTTTCCTTCCTTATATCTGCTGTCCATTCCTATTATTTCTTACGTAGTTCTGTCTATTCCTATCATTTCTTATGTAGTTGAGGCCTCTGATTCTCTTTAACCAGAATCAGTACTAGAGTCTGCTCAATTTTTTCTTGCTTCAAATTCTGGAGAACATTTCATAGAACAGCAATGGCATGACTGAAGTCATATAATTATAAGAATTGACTTATTCTCAGGAAATTGCAAAATGTTGGCTGTCACCAGGACTTAAGAGAGCAGTTAAGGTGTGCAATGACTTGATATAAGTACTTAGGCTGGGCGCTGTGGCTCCCAAAGTGCTGTAATCCTAGCACTTTGGGAGGCCGAGGTGGGTGGATCACTGAGGTCAAGAGTTTGAGACCAGCCTGGCCAACATGGTGAAACCCCGTCTCTACTAAAAATACAAAAAATTAGCTGGGCATGGTGGCTTGCACCTGTAATCCCAGCAACTCAGGCGGCTGAGGCAGGAGAATTGCTTGAACCTGGGAGAAGGAGGTTGCAGTGAACCGAAATGGCGCCATCGCACTCCAGCCTGGGTGACAAGAGCTAGTAGATTCCATCTCAAAAAAAAAAAAAAAAAAGAAAGAAAGAAAGAAAGGAAGAAAAAAAAAGTGTACTTACACTTCCAAGTTTCGACTAGATTATGTATACTCTAAAGGTATTACGCAATTCATGAGGTGTGGTTCAAATGGCTGACTAGAAGCAGCTAGTGGGCACTTCTCTCATGAAGAACAATCAAAATAGCAAGTAAATATTAACATTTGAGTAGACCATTGAAGAGAGCCTTTGGAATTCATCAGAGAAGTGACAGGAATCAGGGAAAGCAGAGAAGAGTGAAGTAAGGCAGCCTGCTGAGCTGGGTCTAGCGTGGAGCCAGGAGAGCCTCCCTGTCACAGTGAAGGAATGAGTGAGTGAGAGACCCACAGGGTCTCACCCTTCCATCATGGACTTTTACAATCTTAGCCATAGGGGAGCCCTCTCGACCCTTACCTCTGCCATTCAGAATAACACAGAGAGCTGCTTGGAGACTTTGCAAAGGAACTACTCAAACCCACATGGAGTCACGCAGGCTTTTGATCCCTAAGCAGCTGCAAGTAGATGCCAGCTGCCACTGTTGTGCCAGGGAGGGAGCAGAGAGGTCAGGCATTTTTGCACACCCCAAAGCCAGTCACTTCTGTCACTGCTGTGGGACGAAAGAGTGTGAAGACTGTGCACCCCATGACTGCCTGCTTCTGCTGCTCCCTGCTAAGTGGGGGCTGCCTTCCCTGTTATCAAATCCTCAGCGCAGCTGCTGTGCTACCATCTGAGCATTGTGGCTGTGGCTCAGCATTCTTCTGAGAGCCCAGCCCCTAGAGGATCATGATCTACCCTTCAGGTACCACAACATTTATTGCTTCCTCCATTACTGTCACCCTTGCCACTGCCAGGCCAGGGATGGAGTAGAGAAACTGGGCACCTTGACACACCCCAACAGCAAAATCCACCATCACTTCTGTGGCACAAAAGTGCAAGTGAGCTGCATGCCCCATAGCTGCTAGCTTCCATTGCTCCTGCTGAAGAGGGCCAACTCTCCCCAGTAACATACCTGCAGAGTAGCTTCTCTGCCCTTGCCTGATCACTGTGGTAAAGGCCTGGCCCTGTTTTGAAAGCCTAGCCTCTGGAGGCCTGCATTCTATGCTGAGATCCAGCCACATCAATGCTGCCATAGTCACTTCCAGAACAGGAAGGGAGTGAAAGATTGGGCACCTCTGTGTCCCCAAATAAAGGATACTGCCACTGCTCCTGTGGGAGAAAAGCACTAGTGGGCCATGAGCCCCATAGGTGTCTGCCTCCACTGCCACTGCTCCCACCAAGTAGGCCCTGACTTCCCCAGTGAAAGGTTCCTACCTGATCATTTTGGTTGCGACTCAGAGCCTTCCTGAGAACCCAGCCCCTACAGGCCTGCAATGTACCCTGGGGCTCCCACACCTTGAGCATCCTGACACTACAAGAGCATTCTGCCTGCCCTTACCTTGGAGTTCTGCTGGTGACCAGGGGACTAGCTCACCCCTCCCTATTGCAGTTAGCACCTGAATTTGATGGACCTGAGAATAAGTCTGCTGTCCTGGTCTCAGTCCAGTTTCTACAAGACTTGTACACAACATCCAGTGGGCTACCTAGGGGCCTGTGGAGTAGGGGATTGCCTAGCCCAGTCCACCACAACTGGCACCTTGCCTCCTCCCCTGGGATCTGAGGTCAAGCCAACACAATCAGCCAACACCACATCTGACACCCACACATATACTGAAGGACGGAGCCCCTGCCCCTCTGTACATGAAGAAGCAGCATCAGAACAGGCAAGTTATAAAGCTGTCCATATTGGGCTTGGTAAAGAGCTTCCACACTGAAGCCATTCCCATGGAGAACCACAGAACAGATGGTTTCCATGTCTCTCAACTACACTGTGACCTGGTGACAGACAACATTGTATGTCTGAACTGAGAGTCACAAGCCATGGGACACAGATGTGATAGGAAAACAGAGTGCATTCCTGCCTTTCTGGGATGTGGAGCTGATGCAGCTGCCTCTCTTACCTCCCACAGAGACTCTGGTATATTTTACCAGGAGCTCCCCCAGCCATCCCCATCAGAGATGGTTACTGTGCTCATCACTGGTGTATTCATGGGTGAGCCAGGTGGTCCAGCTCTGCCCCGGTCTCCCACCTTTCCTAGCTGAACAGGAAACTCAGAGTGCCAGGCATTTTGTTGTCTAGCCCATCACTTGAAACAACAGAGAACACTTCACAGTAAACAAAAGTCGAGTACATACTTATCGGCCTTTGCCAGAGCTGGCTTTTACCCATAAGCACCACCTACTGGCCTGAATGTTGAACTGCACAACCCAATATATGTAATCTGCCAACATAATATTCACAGGGCTATAGAAGCAAAGCTGAAAGACCCTACCCAATGTGCTCCACAGTCACACCCTCCGGGGCGTCGGGGGAATTTCTATCCAAATGACAGTGAATTCAAAAACAAGAAGTGGCCGTTCCTCCAGATGAGAAGAAACCAGCATAAGAACACTGAATGTAGTGATATTACTGAAAGATTACAGTAGCTGTCTAGCAATAGACTTTAACCAAAATGAAGATTCTTAAATGATAAAGAATTCAAAGTATATATTGTAAGGAAACTTAGTGAGATCCAAGAGAAGGTTCAAAACCAACATAAGGAAATCAGAAAAGTAACTGAGAAAATTGAGAAAAGACAGAGATCTTAAAATAAAAAACAGAACTTCTGGAAATGAAAAATTTACTGAAGGAATTTCAAAATACAGTTGAAAGCTTTAAAAATAGCCTAGATGAAACAAAAGAGAGCACTTCAGAGCTTGAAGAATGGTCTTTTGAATTAACCCAGTCAGACAAAAAAAAGAAAAAAGAAATTTTAAAATGGACAAAGATTTTGAGGAACATGAGATTATGTAAAGCAATCAAATTTATGACTTATCAGCATTCCTGAAGGAGGAAAAAATTTTAAAAGCTTGAAAAACATATTTGAAAGAATAATTCAGGAAATGTCCCTGATTTTACTGGAGATGTAAACATCTGGATACAAGAAATTTGAAGAACACCTTGAAGGTGCTATACTAGATGAATATCACCAGAGAATATAGCCATCAAACTATTCAAGGTCAAAGTGTAAGAAAAGAAAAGAAAAAACAAAACCTAAAAGCAGCTAGAGGGAAGCATCAAATCACCCATGAAGAAAATATCATCAGATGGTGGACCTCTCAGAAGAAACCTTAAAGGTCAAAGTAACTAGGATCCTACTTTTAGTATTCTTAAGAAAATAATTGCCAGCTAAGAGTTTTGTAACCTGCAAAACTAAGCTTTATAAATAAAGGAAAACAAATTATTTCCCAGACAAGCAAATTCTAAGAGAATTTATCACCACTAGACTGGTCCTACAAGAAATGCTCAAAGGACTTTTAAACATAGAAATGAAAAAATGATATTCATCATCATGAAAGCATATGTAAATATATATGATTCTATGAAGCAATTAAACAATTGAGACTGTAAGGAAACTAGCTAAGAACACTATGACAGGAACAGAAGTTGATGTATCAATATTAACCTTAAATGTAAATGGCCTAAATGCTTCATGTACAAAATAGACTGACAAATTAGGTTAAAAAAATAAAACACAACCACCTGCTACCTACAAGCTACTCATCTAATGGGTAACAACAACTATAGACTCACAGTAAAGGGGTAGAAAAAGCTTTATGACTCAAAAGGAAAATAAAAATAAGCAGGAGTAGCCATCGTTATATCATATAAAACAGAATTTAAATCAACAGCAGTTATAAAAAAAGACAACTACATTATACAATTATAAAGAGTTCACTTCAACAAAAACTTTTAACTATCCTAAGTGTATATGCACCTAACACCAAAACACCAAGACATAAAACAAATACTATTAGACCTAAGAAACCAGAGAGACAGCAATGCAATAATGTTGAGGGAGGTCATCACCTCATTGACAACACTGGATAGATCATTGAGGCAGAAAATCAACAAAGAAAATTTGGACTTAAAGTAGACTCTAGCTAAATGGACTTAATAGATATTTACAGAACATTTAACCCAACAACTGCAGAATATAAGTGTTGTTGTTGTTTTTTTAATCTGCACATGGAACATTCTCCAAAATTGACCATATGGTTGGTCATAGAGCATGTCTCAATAAATGTAAAAAATCAGAATCATATCAAGTATCTTCTTGTTCCACACTGGAATAAAATTAGAAGTTACTACTAAGAAGAACTCTCAGAATGACAGAAGTACATGGAAACTAAACAACTAGCTCCTGAATGATCTTTGGGTAAACAATGAAATTAAGGTAGAAATTTAATTTATTTTAAATAAATGAAAACAGAGACACAACATACCAAAACTCCTGGGATACAGAAAAAACAGTGCGAAGAGAAAAGTTTATAGCCTTAAATGTCTATATCAGAAAGATAGAAATGTATTAAATTAACAACCTAACATCACAACTCAAGGAACTAAAAACATAAGACTAAACCGAACCGAAAGCTAACAGAAGAAAAGAAATAACAAAGGTCAGAGCAAAGCTCAATAAGATTGGGGCAAAAAGTGATAAAAAGGATCAATGAAAAGAAAAGTTGGTTGTTTGAAAGGATAAACAAAGTTGATAGTCACTAGGAAGTTTAAACAAGCAAAAAAATAGAAGCTTCAAATAAGCATAATCAGAAACAATAAAGGTTACATTGCAATTGGTACCATATAAACAAAAATAGACCCTCAGAAACTACTATGAACATCTCTATGTGCACAACCTAGAAAACCGTGAGGAATGGATAAAGTGCTGGAAACACAACTTCCTAAAATTGAGCGAGGAAGAAGTGGAAATCTTGAACAAACCAATAACAAGTAATAAAATTTAATCAGTAATTAAAAATCTCCTAAGGGAAAAAACAAAAAACAAAAAACAAGGACCGGACAAACTCACAGCTCAGTTTTACCAGACATATAAAGAAGGGTTACCAATCTTACTGACTATTCTAAGAAATTGAGGAAGTGGGATGCCTCTCTAACTTATTCTACGAAACGAGTATCACCCTGATAATGGTAAAGACAAAATAAGAAGATAAAAAACTACAGGGTAATATCCCTGACGAACGTAGATATAAAATTCTTCAACAAAGTAATAGCCAATTAAATTCAATAGCACATCAATGAGCTAATACATTATAATCAAGTGGGTTTTATTCAAGGGATGCAAGGATGGTTCAACGTATGCAAATGAATAAATGTGATTCATCACCTAAAAATACTAAACATGAAAACTATATGATCATCTCAATAGATAAAAAAATCATTCAATAAATTCAGTATTTCTTTAAGATAAAAACTCTCTACAAACTAAGCATCAGAGAAACATACGTCAAAATAATAAAAGCTGTCTATGACAAACTCACAGTCAAAAATCCTACTGAATAGAGAAAGTTGAAAGCATTTCTGTTAAGTATTGGAACAAGACAAGTATGGCCACTCTCATGATTTCTATTCACCACAGTATTGGATGCTGTAGCCAGGGCAATCAAGCAAGAGAAAGAAATAAAAAGCATCCAAATTGTGAAGACAAAGTTAAATTATCTCTGTTCACAGATGACATGTTCTTTTGCCCATAAAACCCTGAAGATCCCTTCCAAAGACTCTTAGACTTCGTAATTACTTCAGTAAATATTCAGAACACAAAATTGATGTAAAAAATCAATAACATTTCTATACACCAATAACATTCAAGCTAAGAACAAAATCAAGAGCTCAATCCCGCTTACAATAGCCCCCCAAATAATAAAATACTCAGGAATACATTTAAACAAGGAGGTAAAAGATCTCTACAAGGAGAGCTCTAAAACATTGATGAAAGGATTCATAAATGACACAAACAAATGGAAAACATTCGATGCTTAGAGATTGAAAGAAACAATATCATTAAAATGACCATATAGCCCGAAGCAATTTATATTCAACATAATTCCTATCAAATTGCCAATGCAATTTTCTTGGAATGAAAAAAAAATCAGTTCTAAAATTTGTGTGCACTCGAAAAGAAGCCCAAACAGCCAAAACAATCCTAAGCAAAGAGAACAAAACTGGAGGCATCTTATTACCTGACTTCAAATTGTAATACAATTCTATAGCAACCAAAACAGCATGGGACTGGTACAAGAATAGACACAATGACCAATGAAATGGAATAGAGAACCCATAAAGAAAGTCACATACTTACAAGCAACAGATCTTTAACAAAGTTGGCAAAAATAAACAATGGGGGAAAAGACATTCCATTTAATAAACGGTGCTGGGAAAATTCAATTACAATATGTGAAAGAATGAAACTGGACTCCTATCTCTCACCATGTAAAAAGTTTACTCAATTTGTGTTAAACACTTAAATATAAGACCTCAAACTATAAAAATTCTCGAAGAAAATCTAGGAAATACTCTTCTGGAACTCGGCCTAAGTAAATAATTAATGACTAAGACCTCAAAAGCAAATGCAACAAGAAGAAATGTAGACAAATGGGACTTAATTAAAAAGAAGTTTCTCCCCAGCAAAAGAAATAATCAAGAGAATAAACCCAAACGCCTACATAATGGGAGAAAATATTTGCAAACTACACATCTAACACAAGACTAACATCCAGAATGTACAAGAAACTCAAACAACCCAATGAGAAAAATAAATAATCTCATTAAAAAGTGGACAAAGAACATGAACAGAAATTCTCAAAAGACAAATAAGTGGCCCACAAACATATGAAAAAATGCTCAACATCACTAATCATCTGAATAATACAAATTAAAAACACAGTTAGATACCACCTTATACCAGTTAGAATGGCTACTATTAAAAAGTAAAAAACAAACAAAAAAACCCCCCAAAAAACAAAAACAGATATTGGCAAGGATGAGGAGGCTATAGAACACCTGTACACTTTTGGTGGGAATCTAAATTAGTACAACCTCTATGGAAAGACAATATGGAAATTTCTCAAAGAGCTAAAAGTGGAACTGTCATTTGACCCAGTAATCTCACTACTGCTTACATATATCCAAAGGAAAAGAAATCTAAAAGACACCTGCACTCAGATGTTTATCAAAGGACAATAGGAAAAAAAGTGGTGTGTGTGTGTGTGTGTGTGTATAAAATGGACTAGTAATCTGCCATAAAAAAGATTAAAATGTGTCTTTTGCAGCAACATGGATGGAACTGCCTTCAGTTCCATTATACTAAGTGAAATAACTCAGAAACAGAAAGTCAAACACTGCATGTTCTCACTTCTAAGTGTGAGATAAATAATAGGTAAATATGGACATACAGAGTAGAATAAAAGACATTCGAGAATCTAAAAGGTGAAAGGAAAGGAAGGGAGTGAGGGATGACAAATTACCTGTTTGGTCCAATGTTCGCTATTTGAGTGATCAGTACACCAGAAGCCCAAACTTCACCATTATGCATTATATCCATGTAACAAATCTACACTTGTACCCCCTGAATCTATAACAGAATAAATAAACACCCTTTAAAGAAACCTTGTCATCATCTATTCATTTTTATAAGAATTGATATTCAATAATGTAACTGAATCAGCTAGAATCTAAAGTTTTCTATGAGCTATGTACTGAAATAAAAAGCAATTCATTATTTTATTGTTTAATGAGTCTAGGTCAAAAATACAGAAAGAAGCAAATGAGTTTGATAGCTAAATTTATCATTAATCTTGTCCTTAATCTCACCCAAACTAACCTGTTCTTACTCAACAGTTGGTCTGTTTCTAATAAGCATTTTCTTATTCCATCCCCATTGTCTTAATTTGCTTCAGCCTTTGTCCTTATTTGTAAGGGCACTGAATGCATTTCAATGCATAGATTTGTTATCCAGTTAGACTGCAGTTCCTGTAGACTGAGAGCTACTTGGTCTTTTTTTTCTTTTCGGTTTCTTCCCACAGAGCACTAAAAAGGGCAAGTCTGTCTTCACAAGAGAATCCACAAATAAATGTTGGTGATTGAATAGCTCCAAAAATATTGAAAGTTTTTTTAATTGCCTGTTATTATTTTAAACTAACTTATCATGTAACATATAATCATACAGCTCCTCCAGAGGCAGCAAGGCTAAATAAGAATCTATTTCTTAGCATGATAATGTTTCCAGTTTATTTGCATATTTTACTCCTGATACGTTTTCTTTTACAAATCCTCTTTTACAGCAAACTTAAGCCATTTCTAATATACCTGGCTATTTCTATAGTGAAATGGAAAAGCAACTTTTGGGGCGACTTTGGTTGTTCTTCTACACATAATAAAAATTTAGATATCTCTAGAACCTTCATTTCTAAAATTTTGTTAATAGTTTGTTTAAAATATCTTGTATTGGATTTGATGATCTACGTTCAATTCTTGTATCTTTCTTCTTATAAATAATATCTAAATACAACTCTGATATCTTGCCTCTTTTGAGAGTCTAAAAATCAGGGTTGTTGATCTGAGACCTCTAGACTGTCTTCTCCCATTTTGTTTTTTATAAAACAAGGTCTATTTTTACCTCTTTTTCTCCTAAAAACAGTGTGGATTTCTTATTGTTTCCTAAGGTCGTATGCTTGTGAAACTTATAAAACTAGGAGACAATATAATCTTAAGTTTTTATTTATGGTTCTATTGCAAATACTGTGGACATGAGTCAATATCTATTTTTAAGTAAGTGGATTGAAATAAATAACATAGTAAAGAGCTTTGAACTCACACACAATTTGGAATGTACGCAATTGATAACAGATACAATTAACTAGATCACGATAAAAACATCAATGTAGATATTTGAGGGACTATTTTTCTATGTAATTGTAATGTTTTAATGGTAAATTATATATAATGAACACAGCATACTCAATATATTTTTCAAGTCACATTATTTTTTAAATGTGTTAAAATAATACACAATGAAACTATTACCTAGAAATGCTGTTCAGTTGTTCTCAGTAGATATTGCTTATATAAAGCCAAAAGTAGAATCAACAGAGCTGATTTTGTGAAAAAAAATGAAATAAAGATATTAGAATCATATACCTAAGATAAATAATTTGCATTTTATGATAACACATCAAAGGCAAAACCATAGCACAATAATCTCAAATTTTTGAGATAGTTTGCACTTCAAATCTATACTTTATAAGATTTTCATCATGAAATAAAAATGCCCATGAAATCGAAAGTAGGCTATTAATTTTTCTCCATTTTCCCGTGCGTAAAATTTTTTTCCCATATGAGAGTTTAAGTATTTAAAGTCAAGGATTTAAAAAATATCAACCTCTACATATACAATTAATATTTGCTAATTAAACCTTGAATATTATTGACAAATTTAGTGAAATTTACAATAATTACTATTCTTGTATTTGACATTACCGAGGAGCTACATATTGCTTACATAAAGAAAAGTTACTCTACTGTTACAGAAAGGACATTTGAAATCACTTGTCATTTCTGCCATCAATCACCAGTTTATAACTCTGGTATCAAATCTTCCCCACAGGTACCTGGACAAAATTCTTATTAGGCCATCCATTAAATGCTTATGTTACCATTGGCAAACTTGGCTCATCCTTTGGTGTTTTCACTCAGTTTTTGTATTTAGGTATCCCTCTGATTCATCAGTCACTTAGATAATTCTTGGGGAGATGTCCTGGAGTGAAGTAATTATACAAAATTATTAGATTTTTAGACTTGAAGTCTGTTGTTAAAGACATAAAAACTATAACATGATCTATAGTACAATGCTATATTACTGAATAATTGTATATAAATGTCCAAAATGAACACAATAGTTAAACAACGGGAAATAGAATTTCACTTACAATGTACAAAATGTAAAGAAATGTGCAAAGACATGCCTACAAGGAAAAAATATTTAAACTTAAAAAAAATTCCACCAGGTATAGAATCTGGAGACTTACATTCTAAGCCTGGCTCTTCTATTTATTAGCTATAGAACCTCATGTAAGTAACTTGATGTGAGTATCCTAGTCACTGAGAATCATTTATTTATTTGGAAATCTCTGGGCTGAATTAAGTATGCCCCCCAATGCAAAAAAAGAAATAAGAGAAGTTCGGTAGAATATAGTTTTTTAAAAATATTATGTAAGTTACTTTTATATTCTCTGTTAACTGTAGCTTATTTACTTGCAAGTAGAAAAGTAAACTCCAAGGTAAGATTGTCTTCATTGTCTTCTATTTCTATGCTAATTGCTTCTCTTTCATCTTGCTATTTATTTTGGAAAATTACATCATGGTATGATATTTACCAATTTAGATATATTTTATAGTTTTATTGTGTCCTTGGATTTTAGACCAATTTTGCACAAAGGAAGACCCTTAGGCACCCAGAAAAGTTACTTGCAGATTGTTGTGTTTGATATATCTCATACTATACCTATATGTATATTGTACCTATATCTATATTTATTTATATATAGGTATATATATGTATAGTATATATGCAACTATATATAATATATATGTTACTATATATATACTATATACATACTTATACATGCTATATGTTATACAGTATTATATATTATAACATAATCATATAAATTGTATAACAGCATATACATGAATGTATACGTACTTACATAAGTAAGTATAAGTATATATATATATATTGAGTGTGTATATACTTACACTCAGCATATTTATAAATATACTTATACTTAATAAATGTATTCATATATACTTATACTTCCTTATGTAAGTGTATATACACTCATATATGTGCTTATATATACTCATATATATATTCGTAACTATAGCTATCTCATCTGTCTCTCTGATTATAGAATTTACATTTAAGTTAATGGCAAAAATGTAACGCTTTATCCTAGAAGAAAAATTATGGGGTTAAAAACGAAGCTGGAAACCATCATTCTCAGCAAACTAATACAAGAACAGAAAACCACATGTTCTCACTCATAAGTGGGAGTTGAACAATGAGAACACATGGACCCAGGGAGGGAAACATCACACACTGGGGCCTGTTGTGGGGGTGGGGGGCTAGGGGAGGGATAGCATTAGGAGAAATACCTAATGTAGATGACGGCTTGATGGGTGCAGCAAACTACCATGGCACGTGTATACCTATATAACAAACCTGCACGTTCTGCACACGTATTCCAGAACTTAAAATATAATAAAAAAAAATTTTAAAAAGAAAATGCAAATCAAAACTGCAATGAAATACCATCTCACAGCATCAAAATGGTGATTATTAAAATGTCAGGAAACAATAGATGCTGGCGAGGCTGTGGAGAACTAGGAATGCTTTTACACTGTTGGTGGGAATGTAAATTAGTTCAACCATTGTGGAAGTCAGTGTGGTGATTCCTCAAGGGTCTAGAACCAGAAATACCATTTGACCCAGCAATCCCATTACTGGGTATATACCCAAAGGAAAATAAATAATTCTACTATAAAGACACATGCACACGTATGTTTATTGCAGCACTATTTACAATAGCAAAGACATGGAACCAACCCCAATACCCATCAATGATAGACTGGATAAAGAAAATGTGGTACATATATACCATGCAATACTATGCAGCCATAAAAATGAATGAGAACATATCCTTTGAAGGGACATAGATGAAACTGGAAGGCATCATCCTCAGCAAACTAACACATGAACAGAAAACCAAGCACCACATATTCTTACATATAAGTGTGAGTTGAACAATGAGAACACATGGACACAAGGAGGTGGACAACACACACCAGGGCCATTCCTGGGCTCGGAGGGGTGGAGGAGAGGGAGAGCACTAGGACAAATAGTTAATGCATGTGGGGCTTAAAACCTAGATGATGTGTTGATAGATGCAGCAAAAACAACTATGGCATACGTAGACCTATGTAACAAGTCTACACATTCTGTACTTGTATCCCGGAACTTAAAGTGAAATAAAATAAAATAAAATGGCAGAAGCTCTATTTAAAATCTATTATACCTGCAGCCAAACTCATTTCTAGAGAAAGTCTATCAAGCTGCACTGCCACTAAAAGCTTATGAGTGCCCATTTCACTGCATCCTCACCAACAATGAATCTTTGATTTAATGAAGATATTTGTCATTTTCATAGGTGAAAAGAGAATAATTTCATTACATTGGGTTAATGAGAATGAATATTATTCAGTCTCTTCAGGCTTATGCAATACACTTATGACAGAAAAGTTAAAATGATGCCACTATGCTGTACTAATATCGATTGTATGACATAAAAGTAAGAGAAAGTTTCAGAATATTGTAACAGAGAGAAATAAAACAATATTTATTAGTTATGAGGTACTCAGTAGAACAGACATGCGACACTCAAAATAACAAAAAGTAAAACATTCTGATATGTATACTAGAAAGACAATTTATACACTGATAAAATATAGTGGAATTTTCAAGAGGAGCAAGCATTATATACTACCTAAATGATTCAACAGATTTGAAAGAAATTACTATTGGATATAAATTACATTGTATATATAAAGAAAAAATTTTGTATATAAAAGAAAGATCTTATGATCATATTTTTTTGATTTTAGTTACATCACTCACAAGACTAAAATCAGCTGGCAACATTTTCCTGTATCCCTGACTATGTCTATCTCCTTTATGTGAACCTGGAGAGCCAGTGGATCCTCTCCTTGAATGTACTGAGATAGGCACAAAGTTTATTTCTGTGGCTATATTTTTTGGTGGCTGAATAAAAATCCCCATCTATCCAATCTGTATTCAATTATTGCCAGCTTTGGAGTCCTTGTTTGCATTTATTTTTAAAATGGCTTTGTATTTTCATGTTCTAGTTAATTCTGCACTTATTTCACCTTTCAGATAGTAATTCATTTCTAAATTACTTCAAGGTCAAGGTTTCTCAATATACTTCTAGAGTACGGGAAAGACCGTCCATTTGAGAGGTTCTAGAGTAAATCCCTGGAGTTTAACTCTCAGCCTTAAGCCAGTAGTTTATATGACTTTGAACAATGCTGTCTCCTCTGACTTTCACTTTCGTCATCTGAAAACTGGATATAATAATGACCTCACTGAGTTTTGCTTAGAATAAATGAAACACTATTTCAATGATTCTCAAACCTGGGAGCATCTTAGAATTACTTGGGCATTGATATTTTTAAAACACCTTGGGTTATTTAGTGTGTGTCTGTCTTCTTAAATGACAAACTTGTACTTGCTAGGAAAAGTTCTGATTCTGCCAGCAAGTCTGTGGTCAGATTAGCCATAACTAATTTGGGATTCTTATTAGAAATATACACCTTTGGGTGCTGAATTTTTTATTTTTGGGGGTGATTTGCATTTTGGTATCTTAAGGCATTTTAATTTATGTCAAGATATCTATGTTGTAATCATTATTGCTTGTCACAAAATATGCAACATTTATTCCTGGGTAAAAAACAAATGTTTTTAATCCACTGGCAGGCTAGGTATACCCTCTTAACACCTCTGCCTAAATAGAGAAAGATGTCATTTTTGACCTCGGGCTAAAATCAGGAAAGGAATGAAATAGAGAAAAGCTTGGGATATTCAATCTGAATAGGCTACAGGAGACAATATCTAAATTATATGGAGTGCCTATTGTATACCATATAGCTCACAAAACAGTTGTACAATATATTTATACAGTATAGCTACAGAAAACAGATATACAATATAGTTCCCAAATCTATATAACTATAATATAAAGTGATATTATTACCATGATTTAGTAGATGGAGAAATTAAGTTTCGGAGAAGTGAGTATATGGTCTACATAGATAATGGATTTTTCAATTCTATCTAACTACTACTTTGACCAATAATGCATTATCCTACATTAAATAGTGGGACATAACTAGAGAGACCAATTTTAAGAAAATAAAAACACTAACAAACATAGAACACTTTAACACTCTCAAAGGAAAC
Organism: Pan paniscus; assembly: GCF_029289425.2. Lineage (NCBI taxonomy): Eukaryota > Metazoa > Chordata > Mammalia > Primates > Hominidae > Pan > Pan paniscus. The sequence continues at coordinate 40,150,502 of NC_073258.2, read as the reverse complement.
ATTTGAATCTCTTTAGCACCCATTAGAATTGATAGGAAGATAACTTTACTGATTTTAATAATAGTGAAATGCTATGGATAACAATGTAATAAAACTTGAGGTTAATACCAAATAGTGATGATATGATGCTATAAGAAAAAAAAAATAAAACTCTTTTAAACAACTTGTTATATCAAAAAGGAAATCCAAGTTGAAATAGGGTAATTTAAAAAGTTACATGTTAAAATAGATGAGATATAGATAAAAGGGTTTTTAAGAGAAACTAAAAGCTGTATATATTTTTATTATCAAAAAATCAAATTCAGGACACTAAAAATATAATTAGGCATTGGAAAAGTAGAATGATCTGATTTTAACAAATGTAAATGTTGACATTAATGAATAACAAAACAAAAAGTGATAGAACTAATAAATTAAGAGATAACCCATTCCCAAAAATAGAAGGAACAACAACAGCAAAAATTATCTTCAAAGATAATGTCTAACCACACACAGGAAGACATCATATGAGACTATTATGTTCACATCTAGACAATTTTTTTTTGCAATGACTGAGCACCATGAAAAAACAAAACATCAAAATCAATCTTCAAAAAGATATCAAATCTAGATAGAACAATGCTTACAAATAGAAATGAAATTATCAACAGGCCATTTAATATGAGATTTCTACAAAATATTCTGAAAATATTAAGCCCCATGGCCATTTAAAGGGCTCCAGAAGAAAGGAAACATTTTAAAAAAGTACCCAATTATTTTATTCTAATATTATCTCAGTACCAAAATCCAACCAGGATTGTGCATTCTCACATACAAGCAGATATTCACACACACATGCAGACTTCCATGTGCGTGCACACAGATTTCAGTTTCCATGCCTCCAATTAGAGAATGGCTATGTCATATAGAGCAAAAAATATATAAAGATCCGCATACAATAGTACATTATTCCTTACTCAATAAAAGCTCATTTCTTGCTCTTGTTAAAGAACTTAGCAAGAACTTAGAGTCTGTTAGCAAGTTGCCAAGGATACTCTCTCCCCCATGCTGGCATTCACAAACACAAGGATATTGGTGGCTTTGCTGATGTCAACATTTATTTTCCAAGTCAGCCACCTGGAAGTGGAAAAAAGCCATAATGCAGCACCGTGTGCAAGGTTTTTGTGAGTCAGTCCTGGAAAGGTACCTCATCAATTCAATTCACATGGCATTGATGAAAATACATCACAAGCCCTAGCTGCAAGGGAGCCTGGGAAATGTAGCTCCTCTAAGGTCAGCCATTTTCTAGCAACAGCTTGATACCAGCTTGATACCAAGAAAAATAGAGCTTATATTCTGGAGTAAATTTAGCTTATTTCTCAGGGTAGTTGTGAGGATTAGATGAATTTATTGTTGTCAAGTACTCAGAATAATGTCTGTTAAATGGAAATCTTCCAGTGAATTATCTTAATGTCCATTCTGTTTATCCCTAGTCTTACTCCATGTTATGGTCTTACTACTTCCCTTATGTTTTACTCAGAAAACTTTAAGCTATAACAAGAGAAATATCTAAAATCCAGTGGTTTTAGCAGTAAGAAATTATTATAAGGTAATTTAAATGAAGCCTTAAATTGTGACAATCTCAAGGTTGCTGAATTGAGCATCTCAGTGAAATCAACAAATATGTAGTGTCTTTCAGCTTTTATGTCCAGGATTCACTCTGTGTTAAGATTTATATACATAAGACTTTGTCCCATAATAAATAGAAAATGTATTGGGAATCCCAAGATACAGGAATATCTAGAAAAATATTACTGACAAGGACACTTCCTTCTGTATATTTTACTAACGTAAAAACATTAACCAGAAATTCTCAAGAAAGTTTTCTCAATGCTATTTCCCACAATTAGGTCACATTTTCACTACTAAGTTAATTTACTAGCAGAAGGAAAAGACCTGCCATTCTTAAGTTAATAAATCAGGATTTAACCCTTGAGTTAGGGATAGGGCCATCTTCTCTTCAATTAAGGGATGGAAAGAAGGAAACATTGCAACAAAGTTGGTTGTTCAGAAGAAAAAAGGGAGCAAAAGTTTTCAGCACCTATTTGACAGTGTTTGCTATCACTTTTTATCTTTTGCCCAGATTACCAAAAACTTCTATGAAAATTCTATAACTGGGTTTTCTGATTCTGCCCTACTGTGACAACATCTCATAATTTACTGCCAGACACTTTTTCCGAATGGATAGGTTTTATTTTTTCCACATCAAAAGCTTCAATTCATTTTATACAATTTGGGCACCTGTTGATTTTCTACTAGCATCTCATCATATAATATCGCACTCACTGAACCCTTTGCAGTGCGTCTTTCTCCCCTAAATATTGGAATGGTCTTCCCTATTACCTCAGTAAGGTCTTTGCTCATATGCCATATTTTTTTATTAAGTCCTTTTATATTTACCCTTACATAAAATTCCAACTACTTCCAACTTTTCCTATCCATTTTCACATTTTATATTTTTCTTATAAATTGACATTATCTGATATATTCTAATTAGACACTTACTGTCTTTTACTACAAAACATTATGCTCCAAAAAATCTGAAATTTTAAAATGTTTTAAAATATCCTATCCCTGGGATCTAGAACAATGAATACTGCATGCTAGGTATTCTCTAAGTATTTGTTGAATAAGCAAATGAATACCTTAATTATGAAGGGGTGACCTTCCCCTCCACAACTATGGGTATTTCTGGTCGGGTGGGACGAGAGACTGAGAAAAGAAATAAGACACAGAGACAAAGTATAGAGAAACAACAGTGGGCCCAGGGGACTGGTGCTCAGCATACCAAGGACCTGCACCGCCCTCTGAGTTCCCTCAGTTTTTACTGATTATTATTTTCATTATTTCGCAAAAAGGAATGTAGTAGGAGAGCAGTGTGATAATAAGGAGTAGGTCAGCAAAAAACATGTGAGCAAAAGAATCTATGTCATAATTAAGTTCAAGGGAAGGTACCATGCCTGGATGTGCACGTAGGCCAGATTTATGTTTCTCTCCACCCAAACATCTCAGTGGAGTAAAGAATAACAAGGCAGCATTGCTGCAAACATGTCTCGCCTCCCACCATAGGGCGGTTTTTCTCCTATCTCAGAATTGAACAAATGTACAATCGGGTTTTATACCGGGACATTCAGTTCCCAGGGACAGGCAGGAGACAGTGGCCTTCCTCTATCTCAACTGCAAGAGGCTTTCCTCTTTTATTAATCCACCTCAGCACAGACCCTTTACGGGTGTCGGGCTGGGGGACAGTCAGGTCTTTCTCATCCCATGAGGCCATATTTCAGACTATCACATGGGGAGAAACCTTGGACAATACCCCGCTTTCAAGGGCAGAGGTCCCTGTGGCTTTCCACAGTGCATTGTGCCCCTGGTTTATTGAGACTAGAGAATGGCGATGACTTTTATCAAGTATACTGCCTGTAAACATTTTGTTAACAAGGCATGTCCTGCACAGCCCTAGATCCCTTAAACCTTGATTTTATACAACACATGATTTTTTGAGCTCCAGGTTGGGTCAAAGTGGCTGAGTCAAAGTGGCTGGGGCAAAGCTACAAATTAACAACATCTGAGCAAAGCAATTGTTTAAAGTACAGGACTTTTTCAAAATGGACTCTCATGTCTTTCTTTTCTACATAGACATAGTAACAGTCTGATCTCTCTTTCTTTTCCCTACAAATTATGGGTATAAAAAGTCAATCAAACAAATTATAATTTGGGGAGTGTGTACAGGTCCTGAAGACCTGAACTATAGAAAGGAAATAATTGATTAAACCTTCCTTTTAAGTGCATTTTTTTTTTATTTTTATTTTTTATTTTATTTTTTGAGACAGAGTCTCACTCTGTCGCCCAGGCTGGACTGCAGTGGCACAATCTCAGCTCACTGCGACCTCTGCTTCCCAGGTTTGAGTGATTCTCCTGCCTCAGCCTCCCCAGTAGCTGGGAGAGGCGCATGCCACCAGGCCCGGCTAATTTTTTTGTATTTTTAGTAGAGGCGGGGTTTCACTGTGTTAGCCAGGATGGTGTCAGTCTCCTGACCTCTTGATCCACCAGCCTCGGCCTCCCAAAGTGCTGGGATTACAGGCGTGATTAAGTGCATTCTTTACACTTTGAACTTTTTTATTAATCTTCACATTGAAAGCCTAGTCAGCATTTCCAGTTGTATGAATTTTTTTGGTTTTAACTATACTAAATTTATAAAATCTTAAAACAAAAATTACACTAATTTTGTTATTTTATATAAAGCCTTAAGAAATAACAAATATTTAAATTTTGCATAGGTAAATGCTGCTAAACAAAGATTGCAATATCATTTAGATTCCTACTGGTCATTAATAGGCAGTACTTCTATTCAAAATTATGAAAGTTTCTTCATCAGCAGATGAGTTTTTTAAAAAATTAATATTTGAACGGTGGTTTGTGATGGTCAACTATAATGTAAGAACATAAAAATGGTGAAAGTATAAAGGTTCAAACCAACTGAAATTTTAAATGTTTATTGAATAGATTTCTTCTACTTGGAAACATTTGAATATTTTATACATGCTGCATGAATTTTCAGTTCTATGACTACCATGAAACCTTCCCCAGTATCTTTATTTCGAAGTCTGGTAGATTGTTCTGTTGTTTCCAGATGGTTGTTCTTCCTTTCACTGTCAAGAGAATTGTATGTTTCTTCTTACTGTTATGTGATGTTTTCCGATTGGTGACATGTGAATGAACTCATCTGAGCAGTTGTTTTAAAAGGAATAATCAATCTCAATCATGTCTCTTGCTCTTTTCCTTCTGCTGCACAAGTGATATCTCCAAAAGAGGAACTTCACTTTTAGCTTGAGTCTTGGGATGATAAGATATTTGTAATGGCATCACATTGGTTGCTGTAGCCACCAAACTGTGACATAAGCAAGAAATGAATTGCAAATTACTTCAATTTAGGGAGTCATTTGTTGCTGTGACAAATAAATCCTAATGTGACCCCCAGTGATATCTCATTTCCTGTTGCCTAATACCTTTCCTTTGGTGCAAGCTGGACCTTGCTTCTAATGCTTACAATACGGAAAACCAGATCGGTCATCACTCCCATGGTTATGTTATGTTATGTTATGTTGTTATGTTATGTTAGATCTATTTTAGTAGATGTGACAAATGGATACCCCCTTATAGCAAAGAACTGCAGTTGGCCTCTAGAATCTGAAGGCAGCCTCCAGCCTGTAGCCAACAAAATCTTGGGACCCCAGTCATAAAACCACAAAGAAATGAATTCCGCCAACAGCCTTAATAAGCTTGGAACTGGATTCTTTTCTAGTGTAACCTCCAGATGAGAACACAAATAACATGTTGATTGTATGCATTTAAGACCCCTAAGAAGAGGGCCCATAGGGGTCTTGTCCAAACTCCCAATCCATAGAAAAGGTGAGATTTAAAAAATGTGTGTGATGTTTTAAGTCACTGTGCTTGGAATAATGTGTTACAAGACAATAGAAAACTAAAACAAGTTTTATAGAAAAGTTACCTCTTGGACAGTTCCTACCAATATCATAAACCTAATCTCAAAGTCTACCTTCTTCAACAAGGCAATGAAAAATGATAGTACCCACTCTTCACTTTCCTAGCATTTTGCACTGTGATATGGCACTTAGAATTTGCATGTAGACATATGTTAATTTTTAAATCTTATTCTATCTCACGTGTTTCTGATAACCGAGAAAGTGCTTTTTATTTTTATTTGCCCACACTGCTAACATAACACTCTTCAATAAAATGTGTTCAAATCAAATAATTAAATCAATTTAAAATATAATAACTATTTTTAGAATCATAATTTTGGTCTAGGCACTAATATTAAGCATATTTTAAGCAAAACAAAAATTGATTTAAAAATAATCTGTACTTTGTTTACATTGTTTTGGATTGATTTGTTTTTAGGCTAAATTTTTAGGGTTTCTTGTAGATAAAATGAAACTACTTAGCTTAAACTCTTATTATATTTGAGCAAGTGATTAATTGTGTAGTTTCCTTAAGGTGATTAAGTATCGATCTGTGAGTCTCATCCTCTTGGTTACAATTTCTCATTATACTTTTATGTCCCTCTTACTGTACTTTCACGTTGTAGGGATCGCTATTATTGGATGTACTCCACACAACTGTCAAATATGAGGTTAATCAGAAGTGTAGAAAGAGATGACCATGGGCTTCTCTGTAGGTACTAGTGTGAATAATTGATTATCAGAATTATGAAATCATGCAGTGCTAACAGTAGATGTTTGTTAAAGCACAGAAGTCCTAAGAGATATGTTAAGTGGCATCAGGCTTTTGGGCTTACATCAATTCAAAAAATATATTTAAGAATATACTAGAAACATAGAAGGACTTTGCAAATATTTTGTGAAGTCCAGAGAGTTTGGTAAGTGGAATATATTCCATATATTTACACATTTATTTACTTATCATTAGTCTTTCCTCACTAGAAAGTCAAGTCCATGCAAAGAGATTTCGTTCTTTTTATTCACTAACATATATCACCAGAATTTACAATAGCTTCTCATACTTAATGTTAGTTGACTAAATAAATATTTTTACATTATCTTGGCAATAAAAATAAACCTATTAAAATGAATTATAACAAACATGTTTTCTGAAAAAGATACTTTAATGTAAGTCTGATTCCTTTGTCCTTCATGTATCTTCTTATATTCAGGATTTGTTTACCCACATGCAGCACCAATTGGTATAATCTATTTATTAATGTGGACATCTCAATTGGGATATATAATTAAATAGAGTTATTTGGTCTATAAATTGGTTGGCATATCTTTAGGGCTTTGTATTGTTTCTCTATTATTTTAGTATTTTCTTTTGGCACTACAATCAGAGAAGATAAGAATTGAGCCGACTCTTGGCTCTGCAAAACACAAATTAGCACCTCCATTTTTTTCATATGTCCTTTCATTCCATGTCTAAGGCAAAGTCTTTTTCAGAAGGAAGAAGAGAATCACTCATGTCCATTCAGCTCTGCCATGATCCCAGACTTGGAAAGACTTTAGTAGGAAAAAAACTGGGTTTTTACTATCAGCAAAAGTCTCCAAAGATATAGAGGTGTAATTGTGTGAGAAGTACACTGGAGTGATGGTGTCCTGTCTCTTAGATCAAGAATTTTGGTGTGGGGAACTTGCAGTTCACTGTCCTTAATTATATTTAATGTCAGCTTGATGAGTCATTAGGACTAAAGCAGTTAAATACCAGGAGTATATGACTTAGTGTCAATAGAATGTCACTGCAGTTCTTGGCATGTTTAATAATGATAAACAGGTAGTATTTTTCCACAGTTTTGTCATTACAAGCAAGGTACACAAGTTGTTGGATGCACAGAAAATGTCATTTTTCTCATACAATTAAATGGCTACATGAGTAATGAGCCCAGGAGAATGAGGGATGAATGTTACTGTCTTCTCTTTCCCATCTTGTAAGCTCTTCCTGAAGAAAAACATACTATCTATAGCTGTCAAAGCAACGATGCTTGGTGTCTGAGTTGACTTCAGCAATTACAAGAAGAGATAATCTAGTTTTCTTTATGTGACAAAACCAGGAAAAATAGAAGTACTAAAAATCATGAGAGAGAAAAAAAGTAAAAACTGTAAAATGTTGAATACTGACAGAATTTTGTTGTTGTTGAATTTAGGGGAGGTCACCATGTAAAATATTTGTCCGTTGAAATAGACCTCAATTTTTATACCAGCAAAGACCATGTTTAAAGATGAAAATTATTTTTAGTGTAGGTATGCTGAGCAACTCTAGCACAGACTAGAGTTGGGCTAGTGACCATTTCAATTTTATTAATCTTAATTTATCAAGTGCCACAAAAAACCTGTAAATATCATGTGAAAATTGATCATTTTTTTATTGTACTCTTACCTTATTCATCTCTTCTTGGTTTGTACGCCTGAAGGAGTAACAAGGAAAGGGGATAAGTTTGACAAACATTAACATTAACATTAACTTGAGGTGTGGTATTGATACCCAACAGGTAATTGTGCATAATATTTAGTATTATCTACTATGCTGTAATTTGGGTCATATACTGACAATGGATTATACTTTACACAAGCTTCCTTAGAACTAAAGAGCTAGACTAGATGTTTATTTAAATGAATGCCAGTAATTAGAAAAGGTTACTCAAGAGACAAAACCTTAGTTTGGTAGGCATATCTTAAACTAGAGTAAGAAAATAAAATGCTTCCTCTTTACCTAGGCATAGCCTTCCTTTTGACCCTAAGAATAAATATGACAAAAAAAATCTCTGGGGTACTTGTGTGTATATACACGCCTGTGTGTGTGCCTGAGGGCAAGGAAAAGGTTTGTTCCTGGATGTCAAGTTGCTTTGAAATTTTTACTCACAGCCTTTCTTATTATGTTCTGCAATGTTCCATGAAAAGAGGAATGCAATATGAAATAACTCTGAGGCAGCTAAGGTTAAATTATGATCCCTAGTTGAAACTAGAATGAAATAAGGACAACTAAGTGAAGTTGATGTGCTCTACTGAATGAAGAAAATCGTAAAAAGGTTCAAGATATGCTAAATAATTCACTATAGAACTACTGAGTGATGTGTCTACTTAGAGTGCAAGTGAGTTGAATTTCCTGCAAATCTCCTCAGCTATACCATGGTTAAGCTGCATTATGTGTATTAGCAGGTATATAGCATAATATGGCTATATACATACAATATATATGTATGTATATATGCTGTATATATACTATATATAGTATATATTGTATATCTATGCTGTTTATATACATATATACACATATATACAACATAGCATAATACATACATATATGTATGTATGCTATAGATCCTATGCATGTATATTATATGTATGCTGTATTAGAAACCTAAAGCTGAGAAAGTATGGAATGTTAGAGCTAGAAGGGACCTTAGAAATCATCTATGTTTCACTTGAGTTCCCTCAATTGTTTAGCATTCAAAAGGTTGTAATGAAGATCCAGGAGCTATTTTGATAACCAGTTGTAACATCCTACTAAGACACATGAAATTATATTTAGCCTAGTAGGCCTTATGGTTGTGGTAATTTGTGATTTGTATTAGGCTCTCTGAAATATTCAAAATAGAATCCTAGATAACAGTTATGATGAATGCCACTTTCTGTCAGTCGAGAATATTAACAAACACAGGAATTTCAAAGGAGGATATTTTAAATTATACATACTACAGATAAAAAGTCTGTTAGAAGTGAATTGGTTGATTTTGGTTTCTGATCATTGTTTTACACGCAGAACAGCCACTCTGCCCAAAAAATAAAACAAAATTACAAAGCGTAGTTTTGTCCTAGTTCTGGCTCCTCAAATACTTGGAGAATTTTCTTCAAGCCTGGACTTCTACCAAAAACCAATTTTATCTCTCACTTGGCAATGCTATCTAAAAATATGTCATGACTTTTGTCAATGTGCATCTTCTGAGAAAGTTGCTGTGTTTCCAGAATAAACTGATTAATAATGGAAACTTTATAACCTTGGTAATTTTGCAATTTTTTAAATTTAAACATCGATTTTTCCTTCTTTTCTTTCTTCTAGGTTCCTTCCTTTATCTTTCTCTCTCTTTCTTTCTTTCTTTCCTTCCTTCCTTTCTTTTGCTCTTTCTTTTCTTTTCTTTTTTCCTTTCTCCCTTCCTTTCTATTTTGCCACCTCCTCTTGAAGTTGAGTCTTCTACAAATTATTAGTGCAGAATAAATTTCTTCTTTACTCAATACTTTTATCTCTGAGTCTTGCTTTCATAGCCGCTAGTAGGTATAAGGTACCATTAATTATTGTTCTGTGATATACTAGCCATTGTACAAAGAGCTTAGAAAACATTACCTTTTAAAATCTTTTCATTTGGGTGAGAATTTTAAAATAATAAAGGAAGATTTTAGTAATTTTTCCAGTGTCACAATCAGTGGCAAACCTAGGTCTGTCTGTCTCAAAATCCATGCCTCTGATTAGCATACAATAAGAATGACTGAACTCTGAATTTAATAAAGATCTTAAATGTGTATTAATTGTCTTGTTACTTAAAGTATGCCTTTGTTCCTAAAATTTAAGACAAAATTTCCCAGGAAATATCTTAATGTAGATTATAAGCTAATAAATCATCAAAAATATACAAATTTTGTAGAAAATTTTGGCATTGATTTGTTGTCTTTATGTATCAAAGATAATAATTTGTAAATGTTACATTAAGGGCTTTTACTAAGTTCCTTTACTTTGCTAATCAGGTATTTACTTACATAAGTTCAAAAAGAATCTATCTTCCTTATTAACAAATTTAAATTTGTAAATCACACTTCTAATTATTACCATGCTAGAAATACACCATTTGTTAGGTATGACAAGACCTCTACTGAGCAAAAAGATTATCCTTCACATGAACTGATAATTAAGATAATATATTTCTAGGCCATAAAAGTCAACTATACTCTGTGAACACAGATTATCGTCTCTAAATAGCATTTCCCATTAATAGTTGAAGGGCTCCTTGAAGAAATGGCTCATTTTGGCTGTGGGACAGGATATATCCAAGATGAGTCTGAAATATCTTGTCACATCAGATAGCAAGGATGCTTGTGAAGGTAATGATGGTCAAATCTATAGGACTCAGTATGGTAACAAACATAAAGAAGGTACCAGAGGGGAAATTTCCACAGGTTGTGACAATTTGAACATAGATAATAGTAATAATTGTAACGAATTCACATAGATCAAATATGTTTAAACCATAAGTTCAAAAATATCCGATCTGAATTGAGATGCACAGATTATGCAGCATTGCTGAAACTCTTGGCCTTTCCATATATGCATGTCCTCAAAGCAGTTCTGAAATCTTATATTTGTTTTAAAGTTGTTCATTTGGGAACAACTGTGCCCAATATGTTTTGCCTCTGAGTATTTTCTGTTAGCATCCCAAATTTTGGTAGTAGTGGGTTCTCTCTGAAATCAATATACTTATCAGAATTTGGTGCAATGAATAGAGGAGATAAGTCAAAAGCTGTCATTATTTTTGTTTTCTCTTTCAATATAAATATATCAGTGTCTAATTTGGGGAGTCTAAAATAAAAATCAAGATAATAAAAGTTCACAAGTATTTTTATCTCCCATTATCATAATATAGACAAAATATTTGTAATTACAATGACAAAAAATAGCTTAAGAAAATAAATACATTTTATTTCCCAATATGATATGATTGTGTGTATGTTTTTAATTATTCTCACTACTGTTTTATCTACCAACTATTCTCATGACATACCTTAGGAAGATAATAACTCCTTAAAAAGGAAATAAAACACTGGAACATTGCTACATAAAAGCTTTTAAAAGGAAAAAATGTAATAACATTTGATTAAGTTTTTAGCAAAATCTGAAAGTAGATACTTCAGAGATAATGTACACTTCAGGTAAAAATTTATCAAAATCTTCAAATGTCTTTTCCCCCCCAGCATTTGGTAGTAGATTTAGATTGGCAAAAACATCCAGGTACTTCAAATAAGACAAAATGAATATGTCCTTGTCCCTCTGTTGGGTACTAGTAGTTATCATCCCCTATTTTGTTTCTTTCTTTTTATTGCCTCCATAAAATCATTAATTCTGCTTTTGATAATACTCTCTAATTTTCTCTGGGGAAGGATCCCTTCTTCACATACTACACATGTTCATCTGGTGAAACTGATTTTACTATCAGATTACAAAAGTGTTGCAGCAAAAGATCTAGGCTAAGCAGCATATGTTCTAGGCTAAGCCAGTACCAGAATTCCATACATACCCTCTATCATAGAGATAGATCCAGAAAGATGAATACGTTCCACAAATGAAGACAATGCATGAAAGTTCTGGGTGTTCGTTGTTGTTCTATAAGTTTGTTAATATAAACTCTCCAGTGCCTCCTCCTTGGGTGACTCTAGCTCTAAATAATTTATCAAAGTCAAAGACCTAATGTTTTTGAAAGCCAGACATCGGAAAGGAGAACAGGATCAACTCAGAGGAAAGAAAGCTGACAGATACTGGTATAGTAGTTTGGACCCCAAGCAGGCTGTGCTTGAGACCAGAACTCCACAGCACCGTGCAGATTATAGTCTCTCAGCAAAGTCATGTTTGTTTCTTGTTGTTGAGCTGTGTGGGCAAAGAGGATGTTATGGGCTGACTACTGTCCTCCAAAACACACGCGTTGAAGTCCTAACTCCTGAGAAAATACAACAGAATGTGACTTTATTTGGAGATAGAATTCTTAAAGAGGTAATCAAGTTAAAATTAGGTAATTAAGGTGGGCCTTAATTCAATGTGACTGGGGTCTTCATAAAAAGAGAAATTTGGACCTATACATGCATAGAAGGTAAACAGAAAGAGGCAGGGAGAAGACAGTCATCTACAAGCTAACCTGCACAGCCTTCAGAAGGCTCAGAAGGAATCAAGCCTGTTGGTATCTTAATATTGGACTTCTAGCTTCCAGGACTGTGAGCCAATAAATTTCTGTTGTTTAGATCACTCGACTGTGGTATTTTGTTGCAGCCTCCCTAGCACACTTAACAGAAAAGGTAAAATGAAAAATGTCATCTGTAGTTGTCACTCACCCTCAAATGAAAAAAATGAAAGCCTCCTTTGTTTTAAAAAAACAAAGACATTAATAAAATAATACAAGCCTTATTCACCAAATACAGACAAAATATTCATAATTTTAATAACAAAATAACTTGAAGACATAATAACTTCTTCTTCCAATATATTGCATTTATGGATATGCTCTTCAAAATGGAAGCTGATATGGTTTGGACCTGTGTTCTCACCAAATCTTTTTGTAATCCCCAGTGTTGGAGGTGGGGCCTGGTGGGAGGTGATTGGATCATGGGGACAGATTTTCTCATAAATAGTTTCTCACCATCGCTTTGGTGCTGTCCTCACAACAGTGAGTAAGTTCTCATGAAATCTGGTCAATTAAAAGCATGTAGCACCTCAACCAGCTCTCTTTCTCCTGCTTCTGCCCTGTAAAGTTTCTGGCTTTGCCTTCTGCCATAAATTTAAGTTTCTTGAGGCTTCCCCAGCAGCTGAGCAGATGCCAGCATCAAGCTTCCCGTACAGCCCATGGAACTGTGAACGAATTAAAACTATTTTCTTTATAAATTACCCAATATGAGCTATTTCTTTATAGCGATGCAAGAATGGACTAATACAGAAGCCAATAAATTATTTTGTTTATGTAAGCCATTTTGAGACTCTGTTTTCTGTTAATTACTATTAGGAATCATTTTGACTGCAATACACCAGATGTATATGTAGTGCTCTTCGACTTACTGCATTCCCCCAATTGTCTAGATTTTATTTATTTGGGATAATATAAAATAAATATTTATATCTCAGAAGTTAAGCAGGAGATTCTTTATGAGTTGACAAATGGCATTTTTCTCTCTCAGTAATTTCAAGAGAAATACAAAGCAATGAAGACTACATGAAACTTGGAAAGTAAAGAGCTTAATCTCACACAGTTACTGTTGTTTGCCTTCCATAACTCAATTTCTTAAAAGCTCCCTTCATAGTCAAATGTAGTAGATTTTTTGACCAAACCTTTATGAATTGTTCACACTTAGTGTCTGCACACTTGAGAATTTCAACCCTTTGCCTCTTTTTCCCTCAATCCTTTTCTTAAATCCATTACAAAACAAAATCACTCCTGACTCTGGTGATAAATCACTATATTACAACCATCAGGGCATTTAATTTGTGACTAAAATCAATTGGGATTTGCTGATGCCAAAAGGTAATATATTGTGAGTTAAGGGGAAAAAAGTGGATATTACACGCCAGTGTAAGATGGACCGTCAGTCACCTTGATGACCAAGCAACAATTTATGATTTGTAAAAACGAAACAGATAAATTGTAAGAAAAATGCTCTTTGACTTTACATCGACGTGTAGGATTCAGCTGGAGGAAAACAAATGAAATGGCTTTGCAGAAAAATGGAGAGATATATGGTGGTGTTGAGATACTGTGTTTTTTGGGAAATGTGTAGGGGATGTGAAGAGGTACATGTGTAATTCTTGCCTAAAGATCTCTAATTTGCAAATAATGTTTTACTAAATAATTATTAACTGATTCATCTATCCACTTATCAATTATTGACAAATCTAATATCATGAACATGTAGTGGTAGAATGGCCGGCTAAGTTTCGGATCCATCAGAAAGGTTACAGCCAACACTTCTATAATGAAAAATAGATTAACAAGAGAAAAACATAAAAAATTTATTTAATAAAACCTTTACATGACATGGGAGCCTTCAGAAATGAAGACAAAAGACTCAGGGAAAAACTGTCTTTTTTTTTTTTTTTTTGCATAGATAGATGAAGAATGGACAGCCATGTAGAAATTTGATCAGACAGAGGGTGTGATCTGACAGCCACAGACAGAACGGGGCAACCTAGCAAGGCTTGTCTGTTCATATTCTGCTTGGCCTGTCTGTGTAGCATTTCTTCCTCTAGGTATGGGACAGAATACTCTGGAATGAGGATCTTCATGACAGAAGGGAGAAAAAAGAGAGTTACCTTTCTAGGATTTAAGGCTTGCTTTGTGGGAGAGGGTATGTAGTTTCTATGACCTCCTGGGGGAAGAGGAATTCACATTTCCATGACTCTCTTCAGGGGAAAAAGACGGGCAGGAAACAGGAGGGTAGGAGAAGGTCAGAGAGACGTTGCTTTTGAGGCCTTTCCAGTTTTGCTCAGTGCAAAGTACTGAGCATGCCAAGATGCCATACTTTGGAGTATCATGTTCTGAGCCCTAACAAGGATGAATGTTTTTACTATTTTTCTTTTTTTTTTTTTCATTATACTTTAAGTTTTAGGGTACATGTGCACATTGTGCAGGTTAGTTGCATATGTATACATGTGCCATGCTGGTGCGCTGCACCCACTAACTCGTCATCTAGCATTAGGTATATCTCCCGATGCTATCCCTCCTCCTCCCCCCACCCCACAACAGTCCCTAGAGTGTGATATTCCCCTTCCTGTGTCCATGTGATCTCATTGTTCAATTCCCACCTATGAGTGAGAATATGCGGTGTTTGGTTTTTTGTTCTTGTGATAGTTTACTGAGAATGATGATTTCCAATTTCATCCATGTCCCTACAAAGGACATGAGCTCATCATTTTTTTATGGCTGCATAGTATTCCATGGTGTATATGTGCCACATTTTCTTAATCCAGTCTATCATTGTTGGACATTTGGGTTGGTTCCAAGTCTTTGCTATTGTGAATAATGCCGCAATAAACATACGTGTGCATGTGTCTTTATAGTTTTTACTATTTTTAAAAGCTAAATTTTAGTAGATGATGAACTACAACTCCTGGCACCTTCAGAGCCTGAGGTAACTGATAGAATGTTGGAACCACAACTATGTGCTTCTGCCTGGAGAGATCATTATCCAAATGATGAGAAAAATCTCTATGTCTTAGTTTCTGCTAGGATTTATGGCTTAATTTTTTTCTATCACAGGTAAGACCAGAAATAATATAAATAAGTGGTATAATAAAAGAGAAATTTATACTATCCATGATGAGAAACATATCAGACATTTAAATGTTTGTTGTGTGGTTGCAGTTGCACAAGCCAAACTGCATTTTTACATTTCATTTTCTCTACCCTATAAGAGATAAATGTTTTCAACTTGTTCATCCTACATATTTGTTACTTTGTATCTTTTGATCTATGCTTCCTGATATTACTAAGATCACTATTATTATTGAGAGAACAAAGGTTTGAAGAGTTTGCCTACGATTACATAGTTATTGAGAGCAGCCTTGAACCTGGGTATATTTTATGCCATAACTTCACTCATAACTTCCAAGGTTTAACAGTGAGCACAGAAGAGACTGGAATTGATGACTATCAGTAGTCAATATTCAACAAATGACTCTTCTGCCAATGACAAGGGAACTGCCACTAACAATAAAAATGCTTTGTTAATTTAATGTGATGATATTTACAAAACTGGAACTTTTTTGCAGCCAAACAAGCTTAGAAATACATTTATTATGTATGTGGCTTTGGACAAGTTACTTAAGCTCTTTGAGCTCATTGATTAATTGATTGAGTCTACAAATATTTATTATTTATGTTATGGCATTATTTATTTTTAATACTTAATATCTATATATAAAGCAACAACCCTCAATAAAAATATTGAAGTTATAATTTCAAATTCTAAGTGCTACAAAATGATTATTACTCTTCAATATTGTGTAAGTAGGTGAAGAGAGAGTAGAGGAGGAGTGAGGCTATTTTAAATAGGGTGATCAGGAAAAGCATTGCTGAAGCTGTGGTATTTGGTTGAGATCTGAACAATGTGAGAGTCATTTAGGTGATAATATTCAGAAAATGGGTTGTACTGAAGAAATAAGAAGTACAAATATCTTAAAGTCAGAATAATCTTGGCACATTTGAGAAAGCCATTGTTACCAGGACAGAGTGATGGTGAGATTTAAATCAGCAGGGATATTGGAGATCAAATCACATAGAGCTTTAAAGTCATGACATGAAATGTGGAATTTCCTATAAGTGCTATGAGAAAGTATAAGAATGTTTTAACATGGTGATGATGTAATCTAAGTTATTTCAGCATCCCTTTGACTGCAGTATGAAGAATGAACTAAACTCAGGATAGAGTAAAAGCAAGAAAAGAGAATAGATGTTAAGTATTCTCACCACAAAGATAAAAACTTTGTGAGGTAGTGCATATGTCAATAAGTTAGATTTAGTCATTCCACAATGCATGTATGCTTGAAACATCATGTTGTACACATAAAATACATACAATTTTATCTATCAATTTAAAATATTAAATTAAACAATCAAAAAAATAAAATTTAGCAGTTGATTGTCCTAGTTTTAAGGAGAGATGTTTGTGCCTTGGTTCTATGAAGTCAATAGTGACAATGGTGTTCATAAGGTTTGAGGCAAACCTTGGGACAGAGCCAACAAGAATTTGGTTATAGATTGAATGTAGGTTGTAAGAAATTAAAGATAATTTGTAGGATTCTTTTCATCACCATAACTATGTGGTTTGTAGGGCCATGAACCATAATGAGAGTTGCTGGGTTGAGGAAGCAGTTCCTGTTGGAGTGGAGAGAGGGAATCTTAGCTGATACTTTTATTTTGATCAAATTATCTCAGAAAAACCTATCAGATATTTAAAAGGAAATGTGAGAAGATGTGAATATATGATTGTGGAGCCACTGGAGGACAGAGAAGTCTTACATGCATGCACTGGAAATATTATCATATTTAAAGTCATGGAACTGGATAACATGCAGTGAGCCCTCCATATCCAAAGGTGCCATATCAGCAGATTCAACCAACAATGAATCATAAAGATTCAGCAAAAATAAATAAATAAATAAATAATAATAACAATAAAAATAATACAAATAAAAAATGCAGTATAACCATCATTTACATAGCATTTACATTATGTTAAGTATGTAAGTTATATAGAGAAGATTTAAAGTAAACAAGAGGATGTGCGTAGGTTATATGCAAATATGACACCATTTTCTATCAGGAATTTAAACATCCCTGGATTTTGTTATCTGCAAAGGTTGGGGGTTCTTCCTGGAATTAATTCCGTTTGGATACCAAAAGATGACTTTAACTAGGAAAAGAATAAAGATAGAAAAAAGAAGGCATCTAAAAATTTAAAGTGCAGACAGGAAGGAGAAACACTCAAAGGAAAGCACAAGAAAATAACCAGAAAGTGTTGAAAAGACTATAAGGAATGTACTGTCAGCTGAAGACTGTAGAGAATGAATGGTCATCTGTTGCAAATGCTACTGAGAACTTAAATAAAATGAAGGCAGAAAACTGACCCTATACGGGAGAGATTTCTGTGATATCAATAAATTGTGGGTAATAACTATCTGAAATACTCAAGTTAAGGTTAAATAAACTGAAATATAGAAAATGATTACTCTGTTTAACTAATGCTGTGCAACAAATTACCCCTGAAATTACTGGTATAAAACAATCAAATATTATGCTCATGGAGTCTGTGGGTCAGAAATTCAGGAAAGACTCAGCTGGGCAATTCTTGCTTGGGGTCTCATGTGGTTGCAATCA
This sequence comes from Pan paniscus, assembly GCF_029289425.2. Taxonomy (NCBI): domain Eukaryota; kingdom Metazoa; phylum Chordata; class Mammalia; order Primates; family Hominidae; genus Pan; species Pan paniscus. The sequence continues at coordinate 40,132,315 of NC_073258.2, read as the reverse complement.
GAATTCTCTCCACTTGGAAGAATTCTCTCAGCTTGGAGTCATCTAAAACCCTGATAAGGCTGGGAGAATCACTTCCAAAGTGATTCAATCACAATGATGGCAAGTGTGTGTTGACTATTCTCCAACAGCTGTAGCTCTTTTCCATGTGAGCCCTTGAGCCTCTCCATAGAGCTATATAAGTGTCCCCACACCATGATAGCTGGCTCTCCCTGAACAAGTACGTCAAGAGATCAAAGAGAAAGCAGAAACCTCAGAAGTCACACATCATTACTTCTGCCATTATCTACTGATTATGAAGGTCATTCTTAATGAATAATAGATCAGCCCCGATTAACTCGTAGAAATGAGCAAATCTCAGGGGGTAAGGATTATTGGGAACCATCTTGAAGGCTGACAACCACAGTAATACATACTTTTAAATTATTAAGTATATTGACTGGAGGATATAGTGGACCTTCAGTAAATGGTAGTAATGGGATTTAACCAAACCCAATTAAGGACACAATTTTCCAGATTGCCAGAAACTGCCTAATACTTCAAATATTATAAACATCACCATTTGCGGAGTCCCCAGGGCCACACTCACTTCTAACCAACTGGCTACAAATCTGGGGTTCCCATGGTTTGATTACAGGCTTAGAATGACCTGCAGAACTCTGGAAAGCACTATACTTTTTATTAAAGTTTTATTACAGCAAATGAATACAAATCAGAACTAGTCAAAGGAAGAGATGCATAAGAAAGAAGACGGGACTAGAAGGGCTTCAAATCTAAAGTTTCTGTGTCCTCCGGGATGCATTACTCTTCTGGCATCAACATTTGGCAATACAGAGTACTGTAAGCCTAGAAGCATGCCCATGCTTCGGTGTTCAGACTCTTTACTGATACTTCATTATGTAGGCATGATTGACTTGGTTCCTGTCCACAGAGTAGAACTTAATCCCTGGGTCCCACACCGGTCCCTGAAGATCAGACTGAATTCACATGGTCACAAACCCCAACCCTCTAATCATATGTTTGGTCTTTCTGTCATGACAAGTCCACACCTTGGGTCATCTCTGTTAGCATAAATAATTGATTATGGTTCAAGGTGCCCACCATAAATAACAAAGATATTTCTATTACTCAGGAAATTCCAAGCAGTTAGAGCTTAGCCCCAGAACCAGAACAAAGGCCAGACCCAGGTAAAGTTAATTTTTCACTAAACAGATAGATATTATTATTGCCATTAAAGCTGAGTTCCTAAATAAAACAATAGAGAATATGACAAGATTTCAGATTCCCTAAGATTATAGACATTTAGAGATGAATGGAAATTGAATATCTGCTCTTTTTGGTATTTTGCTGCTAAGTCCTACCATTTTACTGTCTCTGATTTTACTCTATGTCAACACTAATTAAGCAATGAGACCCTGCAGCTTTCCCCAACCAGGAAGCCAGGAAATATGTAGAATCCAATTAGCCTTTTTTGTAGCCCTGTGCTTAAGTCAAGATAACTATCATCCTGAATTCAAGGTTGTTCACATGAGTATCACCAGAGTAAACATAGGAAATGAGAACCAGTATATTCATGAAGAGTAAGAACTGGAGATTATAGATCTGACATTAACACACACATTTTCTATGTTCTGACCCTTATGAGAGCCACTATTCATGGGGCATCACTGTCTTTTCACCCCATTATTGTAATACAATCTCCTCCTGCTGTCTTTTCACCCTTAAATTTATATCCCATTATACTACATTTACCTCTGCTATGACGCCATTATCATGAGGGCAGGGTTTCAGTTTCAGGAAGCTTTCCTCTAATTTTATATTTAAATAGAATTTCTTAGTACAGTGAATCCATTTTAGATGTTTCTGGAAGAATTATAGAAGAGTTATAAGTATGACAATTTTTGGAGGAAGTATAAATGAGTCAATAAAATTGGGGCAAGAAGCATGTAGAAGTTTTTCAAAATTACGGCAGTAGGTTGGGTTCTCTGTTTCGGTTGCTTTGTGAAATTGACATATTCATGTCACTTCTTACCTTAAATATATTCTGGAATTTCTCGTCTCTGTCCCATCAATACATGAAACTTATTTAGCACCAACTAAATGTTTATGAAACAACAAGCTACCCCCTACAAAGAATCAATGTGTGTACAACACAGGCCTCGGCCAGGAAAGGGCTTATAGTCCGAGTTGTGCACTTTCCTCTGTCTAGAATATTCCTTTACTTCTCCTCTCTTTATTTTTATGGTTCTCTCCAGACCACCAGGTATCCTCATTTTCTGTTTTTCCAGTTTTATAATAGTAAACTCAAACACACTAAATTACACAGAGCTTAATGGACTTCTATCCATGAAAGTTAGAACATCTAAATTATATTTTTTCAAATCATATTAAGTTATATTAAGTTAAATCTTAATATAAGTATGTAAGATATACTTACATATCACAACTTATATTAAGTGCATCTTATATAATTATAGTAAGTATAATATATAGCTTTGTATAAACTTAAAATTATCTTATGCCTTTGTTCATTTATTTTTCTGAAATTGTAACTTATGGAAATAAATGTAATGTCAAAAGTAAAATGTGTGTGCCATATTTTATAATAGCCTTGAACACTTTGAATTCTAAAGTAAGAACTATAAACTGGAAAAATACAAAGTCTCTATAATGGTAACTATGTAAGAGTAGAGTTGCTTTGTTATACCTTTCTGCATTCAGGTATTATTTTTAACCAGACTACATATTTGCATATGTAATTTATTATTGTTCTGCCCTACAAAAGGTTTTATCTACTAAATATTTGTTTGTCTTCTCTCTGTTTCTTGTGTTTGTGACTAACAAGAGATGCAATTGTTTTGAATTAAAGTTTTATTTATTCTTCCTCTCTCATCTGAGAAAGATTCTTGCTTTTCTGGGAAATCAGCCTCCCCTAAACAGGATATATTGCTACTAAATTCATACTTATAATTAAAACATTATCTCTTTTTTTATGTCTTTGCTGTCTGGATTATTTGCAGTAGTATGATGCACAGAGAGAAGTAAATGAGCATAATGGAAAAACTTGACTTTGGGGATCAGGTAAATTCTAGTAGTGACACCACCTATAGGATGTAGAAGTGTTATAATATTACCATTGCTCAGAAATTCCAGCTATCAAATGAAGAATATTAATAGATATGTTCTCCCAAAGTTTAGTTGTTAATGTCAAATATAATAGGAGTAGAACAGCTATGTTTGTATTTGTATTCAGTATATTATAGCTTCTATTATTACTAACATTAGGATGGAGATTCTTCTTGATATTCTTTAATTTGCTTAATTATCTAGCAGAGAAATACCAAGTGCTCATTAAACATTAATTAAATTGAACTGAGAATTATCAATTTTCAAGAGTTTACAGGTTCAATGCAATGGCAATAATTCATTAATGTCAATCAATCTACTTCCTCCTACTATTAGTAGACCCTCAATCTTCAAACCTTCAGTCTCAGAATTGGCCATGTGACCCATAATGAGAAATTCATAGTACTCCGGACCCTGGCCCACTGATTGGCCCTTAGATGGGCCCATGAGCCAGACAAGATCATGTTTGTTTTTTTTTCCTGCAATTTTAAATATTGGCTTTGAAGGTGATTTATGGATCTCTCATCTCAAGCTCCTAAATAAGGTTAATGTATGTAAACTTAATGTTCCCTCTAGCAGGGAGAATATTTGCTTATGAAATGAATAAACATAGGCAAAATACAGATCTTAAAAAATGATTAAAAGTTGACATAGGAGTGACTCCAGAAGTGGGGAATCAAATTCTGGACCAGATTGAAGACTAGCTGAAACAGGGAAGAGGCAAAAACACCTTTCCATAAGAGATGCTCACTAATGCCATGGCAGTTTACCATTGCAATGGCAACACCCTGAATTTACTGCCTCTTTCTATGACAATCACCTGATGACCCAGAAGTTACTATCTTTTTTTCTAAAAATTTCTGCATAATCCACCCTTAATATGAATGTAGTTAAAAGAGAGTATAAATAAGACTGCATGACTGTCTCTGAGTTGCTACTCTGGCAAACTGTCTATGGGGTAGCTCTGCTCCACAAACAGCGATACCACTGCTGCTGCTGTAGACTGCCGCTTTAATAAAAGTTGCTGTCTAACACCATCTAACACCATCACTTGCCCTAACATTTTTCCCAGACAAAACCAAGAACCCACCCAGGCTAAGCCCCAGTCTGGGGGCTCACTGGCTGTGCATCACAATGACTAAAGTTTTTGCCTGTGTTGTGTATGTAGAGGGATCAGGGGAAGGAGGAGAAGAGAAAGACATAAGTATTTGAGTGTTTAGATCTAGTCATTTCTAATTCCCTTAGTGTTTGGGTGTTGCTTCTTAAAAGATTCCTGAGGAATAGTTGCAGGAAAGAATGAATATTTTCATTTTAAGGAAACTTGAGTTTTGACTTTAATTATGTTTGAAGTCTTGAATACAGCTGAAGAAGAGAAGTCCTAAAGTTGTTCATGACTGTGGAACAATATATTTCTAAAAAGTCTTTATTTGGGAATACAATAGATGAAATGCAGATCATAGTCTGTTTCATATATTTATAAATGATTTTCTAACACTTTGACAATCATAGCACTGAATGTACATAAAAATTGGATGCCTATTAGCTTTCTCATACATTTCAAAATTTAAAGTAGGCAAGAATTTATGAGACATGAAATGACAGTGTTACAGTAAATTTTTATATTGGCCACCATATTTATTTAAATTATACAGATATTTATTAATAGTAAAAGGAAAAACTATGCCACTTGACCTTTCCTATTATATAGCTCATGAAATTTCAAGTTATATCAATTATTTTTCTAATACTTTGTGCAGTGTTTGACATCTAGTTTAATTTTTAGTTATTTTTAAATTTTCTGTTTACTCAGCAGCCATCTCAGTTTTTTAAAAAATTCTGTCATTGAAAAAGTTAAAATTTGGCAATCATACAGCCATGTTCTCTCTCTTTTACACACACCTACACATGCACACACCCATACACATACTCCTATCTATATGTCTATATTTTTGTTTATTTATTTCTGACATCCAAATATCATAAGACCACTGCACATATCAGATGGCCAATGCATTAGCCTCTTGAGACTTGTAATGTATATATTCAAATATATACGAACACCCACATCCAAATATTAAAAATAAAATTACCAAAGTATACAATAAGTTTTGCTTTTTTAAAAAAATTTCACTCCAAAATTCAAAACTCAAATCTATAACATATTTCCTACAATTTCCAGTCTGTAGTTAGTTACCTTCTATCCGTTACCACCTCACCTATTCACTCTTGCTCCTATACACACACACGGGTGCACACACACACACCATACAGTTTCAGTATTTTCTTTTATCACTTTTAAGATTGGCATTTTGTTACTACCCAAACAAAATTGATAAGTTGTTACTGACTAATAGCAGCAATAACAATAATGATAATAGCAAATACTCTTATAAGACTTACCAAGTTCTAGGCACTGATCATAAAGTAACTTACACTTACAGAAAATCACTCATTGAATCTATCCCCATGGAAACTTTTATGAGGTGAAGGTATTTATTATTAATGTGTTCCATTTCACAGATGAGAAAGTCAAGGCACAGGGAGGTTCAGAGTAATTCAGTTAGAGATGAGCAGGGCCAGAAGTCACACCCAGGCAGTGAGGCTCTAGATTTGAACACTTGATCAGTACATAGTCTACATCTTACTTTGGTCCACACAGATTCAACTTTATGACATGTCTTCCTAAAATTTATACTGACATTTATATTGATTAATCACATTTATGTTTCCTAAATGTATTTTATTCATGTTTTCCATTTCTGCATATAATATATAATATTTACATGATCACCTAATCTATGTTATTCTGGCACATTTTATGCATTCATCCTAATCTGTGCAATTTCTCTCTATAATACGCATGGGAATTTTATTTTGTAGATGTGAGAAACTTCTCTATCTTGACTCTTATCCAACTACAACAGATCCTACACAGTCACTTAAAAAATATAATTCAGATAACATCTCTTTTAAAACCTCTGGTGACTTAACCTATCTTTAGAATAAAACCAAGCATGGTTTACTATGACCTATATTACTCTACCTGATCTGTTCTCTATGTAGTCCCATTAAACCTTTTCCATATAACCCTCACCCTCTCTCTACCTTCTTTTCTCAACTTCCTGTGTAAAAACTCACCTTACTACACTCACACCTGAGCTAATGAATTCTATTACTAGAACATTTGCACTGTTCATTCTCTCTTTACTTGGGGTCCTTTTCTTTGGGTTCTTTGTATTGCTGGCTCCTTTTCATGCTACAGATCACAGTAACATCTCAGCAAGTATCCCTCTAATCCAGTTGTTTTTAATTTATGGTACCCAGCTCGCCAGCAGCAGCATCACTTGTGGTCTTATTAGAAAGGTGGACTTCCAGGCTCCTACCCATACCCACTAATTTAGAGTATGGGATGGACTCCAGGAATCTGTGTGTTTCTAAGCTCTCCAGAAAATTATCTTGTCTGATAAAGCTTGTAAACTAGTCACTACACTCTAAGCTAGCAAAATGCACTTCTTGACAGTCATGTGCTAGCTAGCACATTACCACATTTATTGTTTTACAAAGCTTTTGTAACTATCAAAATGATGTTATTTATTGTGTTTGTTTTTGCTCAGTTGTCAATTTCTCATCCAGATTTACTCTCTACAACTAGATTTAGATCGCTACTTCTATTAAAGCAGAGTCTTTGCCTTTCCAGTTTCCACAATAAGCAGATAGCTTACTCAGAGAAGTGATCCACAAGAGTGCAACACAGATCAAGGCACAGCCCAATGAAGGTTGCATGATTGAGCTGCTTTTTGTTATGGGTGACTGAGGCTCAGTCCTACTGGGCACTCTTTGAAGAACCATGTGTGAAGATCCTCAAAATTGCCCATCTAATCTATGGAAGAGGAGACTATTCATTTCCCAGTTCTTTCTACTATTGCACAAAAGCTATCCCAGGGCATGTGAACTCCCCAAGATTTCTAAGTCAGTTCATGAGGTAGAAGGAGTGAGTGCAATCCTAAAAACACCAATAAAGTCCCCAGGAAGGAAGTCCAAGGTGTTGTATCAACACACTGAGGGGACACGTCATCAGGGTAGTTGATGGCCACAGCAATACCCAGAGCAACTAAATGGGCTTAGAGGATGTAAAGCATACTGAGATTACTGTCTGACATACTTTTAAATTGTGGTATCTGCATCACCTCAAAAACATAAAAAAATGTAGTGCATCCTCAAATATTTCTAAACTATAAAATCAATCAAGTAACGAATCTATTAGCTAGCCCACATATACATAATTGGGATGAGGCAAAGACAAAATTTAACTCAGTTGTGATAATTTACTAAACATGAATTTTCTATTTTATCCATCTCCCTTCCATTTTTAAAATGAATACATTAAATAGTATATAATTAAAAACATGTTTATTCTCATGATCATCTGACGCTGCAGTAGGGAAAGCCACATCCTCTACTACTCTCATATTATCAGGGACTTCATAGAAGTATCAGGTATAGTGATACTTTAAAATAAGGTCTCATGGGAATGCAGAATAAGATTTCATACTGACAATAATGTAGGTCACTAGTTCTCAAACTTTTGCATAGAGTGGAATAAACTGGAGGGTTTGTTAAAACACAGATTGCTTGTAAGGTACATGGATGTGCTTTGGCCAAGGAATAGGCCAAGGCAGATGTCCCGCCAGAGTGACTCAGCAAGCTTTGTGCACAGGCGCACACCTCCACTTGTTTTATAACCTGTTTGTGTAAGTTCATACTTGATTTGGAGCCACTACTGTCTGTAGAAGGTATAGTTGCCCTGCGGACTCTGTGCACAGAGGCTCATGCACGGAGGCACGTCTTGGCTCAACATGGCTGGTCACAGCTCTTGTGCAGGCACGCTGGTGCCTAGAGAAAGAGAGAGAGCCAAAGCTGTCCATTTTGCAGACAGACAGGAGGGAGCCAGGACACAGCTCGGCTTGCTTGTGCTGAGAGAGAGAAAGAGTTAAACTGCTGACCCTGACGGCAGGGGAGAGCCGGCCACGCAGCTGTAATGTGTGGGAGCCGCCAGACTAAGCAGCCAAGACAGGGCGGACAGTGTAAATGAGTTAGTTTGAGTAAGCTGTGTAAGAGAGCTGCTGCTGAATAAAACCATATTCACATGCCTATGCGCCCCCCAGTGTTATATCTGCTCATCCACCCACTGCCCTCAGACTTCAGCATGGGCTGGACACGGACCCTGGGATCTGACAATTGGCAATCAGGATGGGATGAGGTGAGTGGGTCTTCAGTCCCTGAGGTCTCCCGGGTTGGCTATGTGGCCTCAGAACGGGCTGTGGTACCCAGTGGGAGCGGTGCTGCTTGGATGAGCCACAGTGGAAATGTGGGAGGCGGTGGACGGGTCCCCTGCGAGTGTGGAGAAGGCGCTGAAGCACCTGGAAGTACACAGCACCAAGAAGAAGCATGCCTTTACCGGGAGAGTCAGATGGGCGTTTGTAACTGTGCTGCGGGAAGTGCATGGCCAGTCCTTGCAGAAAGCAGTGCAGGGAGGAGGAAGAACCTCCGTTGCAAGGTTACCTGGAGCATGAGCAGCTGTTAGGCCCCAAGTGTGGGCCAGATACCCCGCCCCCCCGCCCCCCCCCCCATGGTGGAACACATTTCCTGTGGTGCCTGTGCCTCCGCTAAGTTGTGGGAGTTAAGCAAGTAATGTCGGCAGTCGTGTACAGACTTAGTGCAAGTCATTCGGGAGGAGGACATTGCTGCACAATCCGGTCCTGCCCGAGGGACATTCTAGGGGTGGATGTTTTGCCAGTCTTGGCAGCTGTGCCGTCTATCACAGACTTGACGAGCCACAGGAGAACAATGGAACTGGGATGATGCCACTGTGTGGTAAACTTGGCCAATGCATTCCTCTCCATTGATGTCCCTCCAGAGAGCCAGGAATAGTTTGCCTTCATGGGAGAGCGACAATGGACTTGCACAGTGTTGCTTCAGCGCTATGTGTATAGCTCCACCATATGTCATGTTTTTGTTGATGCTGTTATGCTAACCTCTGATTCTGCTGCAGGTTTAGAAGCACCAATGCCCCTCTTTCCTGGAACTGGGATGATGCGGCTGAAACAGCCTTTCTGGTAGCCAGGCAGGCTATTCGGTAGGCACAAGCCCTATGGGTAGTTAACTAGGGGTGCAATTTAAACTAGGTGTGCATGTAACCACAAATAGGTTTGACTAGGGCCTATAGCAGTGCATGGAGTGCTTGGAAGCGCCACTAAGCTTTTGGTTGCAACTATGGAAGGGAGCTGAGCTCCAGTTTTCATTAATAAAAAAGCAGTTAGTGATTGTATATGCTCCCCTTCAGGCTCATAAGAGCATGGCAGGATGGGTTACAGTCATCATGTGGACGGCTTACCCGACAGCAGGATGAGTGTGTTCATGGGTAACCATCTCCCCCCACCCCCCAATTGGGAAAGCAGTTAGTGACAGCATATGCTGCACTTCAGGCTCATAAGAGTGTGGCAGGATGGGTTACAGTCATCGTACAGATGACTTACCTGGTAGCGGGATAGGTGTATTCATGGGTATTGACCCCCCAGATAGGGACGGCACAGACATCCACTTTAATGAAGTGAGGCTCCTACCTAGAACAGTGGAGTACACTAAGTACAAGTCCCTTTGCAGCAGAGTTACAAGAAGTCTTAGGACCTGTAGTCCTAATGCAAGATAAGGCCATGGGGCCTGAGATACCCCTAGACCCTGAGCCTTCACCATTACGGAGGGCGTCCCCCCATTCCTAATAGGGCATGGTATACAGATGGGTCTAGCCAAGGTGCTACTGCTGCCTGGACTATTGTCGCAGTCCAGCCTAGTACTGACACCATATGGTTTGAAAGCAGGTGTAGACAGAGTAGCTAATGAGCTGAACTCAGAGCAGCATGAATGGTAATCACGACGAGGTGACACCTATGGTAATCTGCCCCAAGAGCTGGACAGTTTATTGAAGCTTATGTATGTAACAGGCCAGTGTGCCCAAAGTTTGTCAGGCTCATGTGTCAAGCCTGTGTGTATATGTTGGGCCTGCATGACTAAAGCATGTGCGTCAAGCCTGTCTACCGGGCTTGTGTGCCCAAACCCTATGTCTCCCTCAACCTAGGGGGTGGAATATAAGGTACATGGACGTGCTTTGGTCAAGGAATAGGCCGAGGCAGATATCCAGCCAGAATGACTCAGCGAGTTTGGCATGCAGGCACACACCTTCGCTTGTTATATAACCTGTTTGTGTAAGTTCATACTTGGCTTGGAGCCACTATTGTCTGTAGATGGTAATTGCTTTATGGATGCTGTGCACGGGGGCTCAGCTTGGCTCAACATGGCTGGGCATGGCTCTTGTGTAGGCACATTGGTGCCCAGAGAAAGAGAGAGACCCAAAGCTGTCCATCTGCAAGATGGACAGGAGGGGCCAGGACACAGCTTTGCTTGTTCGTGCCCGCAGACAGAAGGAGTTAAGCTGCTGACCTTGAAGGCAGGGGAGAGCCAGCTGCGAAGCTGTGTGTGGGAGCCACCAGACTAAGCAGCTGAGACAGGGTGGACAGTGTGAAAGAGCTAGTTAGAGTAAGCTGTATAAGAGAGCTGCTGCAGAATAAAACCATATTCACCTGCTCATCCACCCACTCCCCTCCAACTTCAGCATGGGTTGGACCTATATCCTGGGATCTGACATTGCTTGACCCAAATCTTAGAATTTCTAATTCAGGAAGTCTGGGAGAAGCTCAAAAGTGCATTTCTAACAAGTCTCTGGTGATGCTAATATTTATGGCCTGGGGATCACACTTTTTGGGAAAAATGGATCCAAGGAGTCCGATACAATTACATACCACTAATTATCTAAGCTTCAATTTCTGCAAACCATTGTTTGTTTAGAAATTTATAGGTTTAAATTTCAAGTCACATTTGATTTTTTTGAAAAAATTTTATTTCCATAGGTTTTTGGGGAACGTGTGGTGTTTGATTATATGAGTACGTTCTTTAGTGATGATTTGTGAGGTTTTGGTGCACCCATTACCCAAGCAGTATACACAAGTGTATTTAAAATTTTGTTTTTAAGTCAATGTTAATAAAAAAAACAAAAACAAAACAAAAACAATGAAAAATGTAAATATTCACCAGAGTAGAACATAATCATTGGCTGCTTTCTGAATTCATACTCCATAATTTATTTGAGTCATTTAGAAATTAATATGTGGTTGGTTTTTGGTTTATTCGATTTGTTTTGTTTTGCTTAATGACTATCATTTACTTGGAATTTTTTAATTGCTGGCATTTCATGGCTTCATTATTATTGCTTTTATAATAGAATCTCTCTTAAACAACTTTAATGTAACCAACTCACAGAATTAGTCCCCTTTCTTTATCCCCTCAATAAGACATAATGTCTCTATTGTTTTTTTGAACATGTATACTGGGTAAAAAACACACAAAGGGCAGGAGTTGAGGCAAATGTCAAAATCTGAGTAGTTCATAATATAGAATACTGTTTTTGGACAAGCATTATGATTGGCATTGCTTGGCAGCTGCAGTGCTGATTTACAGGTAGGAAGACCCCAGAAAAATAAAAAGACCCTAGGACTTTACTGGAGCTGGTGGAAATATCACAGGGTGTCATGTGGATCTTATGGCCTGAGAACAACAAAGGCAGAGACTAGATGCCATTAATTTATATTATGTAAACTATAAAATAGACAAGTCAGTAAGCAATAGTCTATTTCTGAAATAGCACATAAAACTAACTGTAAAACTTATTCTCTCCCCATGTCCTGCTTGGCCACCAATAAAGAAACTACTGAAATTGTTGGAATTTCGTGTTCATTTCCTATATGTGAAAATGTTATTCTCTTAGAATGTTAAAATGTTATGGCCCAAAATGTGTTCATTTTATTGTTGAGAGAAATGTCATTGTTGGAAGAAATTTCATTTATTGATATGTTCATGCATTTGTCACTGTTTTTTTCCTAATTAAAATGCAATCCCTGAACTGTGATAGATTTTTTTTAAACTTGTTTTAATTTCATTAAATATTTCTTTCACTAGAATTTACACTATGCCTCAATTTAGATGAACTGGGATAATTTGTTAATAACTGGACCACTGTGGCAGAACTTGTAAGCATGGAAGTTCATCAAAAAGATGATTAGCACCTGGGTAAAACTAAGATTACTGACACAGATGAATGAAAGAGTTAATGGATGATCTATTCTTCAAAGTGACACACTGTAAGTGGCTTAAGAGAATCTAAGAAATTTTATATGGTTTCAATTCTGGCAATGCCAAACAAGCAAACAAACAGGACTCAAGAATAAAAATAGGTCTTGTTTTGGTTATTTGTGTTTAATTTTTCTCAAATTTAGTTGGTAAAGGTAATTGTCTTCATTCCTCACTTCCTAAACAGGACCACCTCATGATCACTAGCCATATATTGTCTCTATAGTTTTGAGGAATAGAATACAATTTTTTCAGTTACCTGGAAACTTCCTTTGTGACTTCTAAGGTAAATATCACTCACTATATAATAAGAGGTGTCTTTTCTCCTTAGAAACACCATTGAAATTGAAGGCAGCTGTTGATCTTCCAGCTTGAAATAACTTTTCATATACACGGAGCCTTCTCATATCCACATGAAACAATATAAACTATTTTCACCTTTCTTATGGATTCCAATTCCAGCTCTGTACTCATTTTCATATGCCCTCTCTGACCCATTTTAAATTTCTGCACAATTCTCTGGAAATGAAGAGTCTCAGCTTGCTCACATGAATTTAATAAGATCATTAATCATATTGAAAATAACTTGCTTACTATGCTCAGGTTAATCCATTTGGTAACATGCTTGAATATTACATAAACACTGTATGTTAACTACTTTTTTTTTCCTACCGTGATGCTAACTGTTTGATTTGAATGAATAACATGGAAATCCTTTTTCACTGTAACAATTTCATAAATTTGTTAAAGTTATCTCCAAGTTGGAAATATATATGTACAAAGTTTCAAAGAATAAATGTTAGTATAATTCAGAAATAAACAGTTTTTTATAATTTCCAGTGCATTTAATTTCTTTAGTATTTTCTTAACAAAGACCTTTCAAATTATTTCATTTGATTCTTCAAAAAAATCTAGGAGGAGGAATTTCTAACATAATTTTTTTATCAGAAGATTTAGAAAACTTTAGTGATTTACCTTAGCTTATTCATGAATGATAATGAATGGACTGGAGCCTATGTATTAAGACTCTAGATCTCAAACTATTTCCTATAATTTATTTATAATTGTAATTTTATTAACGTGTGTTTATTTTGTGCTTTCTGCTTAAAAGAAACTTGTCCATTGTGAATCTCCGTCTACTTTAGAATTAGAAAATGATTTATTATAGAAAAAATACATAAAAATACATATTTAGTTTTTGTTATTCAAAATTGACATATTCAAAATAATACTCTAAAATCCAGTTATGCTTTTCAAGCATATCAAGGCTTGAAATCTTCTGTGCATGCAATTCTCTCATTATGTTAATGATATTGGGTAATTATTGCTAAGCCAAAATCAGGGGGAAGTAGGACATAATATGGGGAGATGAAAAGCAGTGCCTTGGTTGTTACTGGTCAATGCCAACACAGCAAGAAGCACCAGGGTGGGCAAAGAATGTCACAGTGAAGACCAAGGGAGGAAGAGGATTCAGCATTTGAGGACTCTGGTTCTTTCCTTTTATTCTAGCACCAACCAGACACAAGATTTCACATATACTCCTTCCTAATGCACACATATATGCAGCATTATCAAACTATAGTAAAATAAGAAATGATAACTAGTAGAATGTATAATTTTATATAGATGAGATATTATAATTTTAATAGGTTATTTTTTAATGTTAGCGTAAATACAAATGACATACAACATGATGTTTTGAATTACATGTACACTATGGAATGGCTATATGCTTTACCTTACATACTTATACATTTGTGGTAAAAACACATAAAATCTATTCCATCAGCATTTGTATGTACGCAATACATTGTTACTAACCATAGTCCTTGTGTTATACAATGAATCTCTTGAATTTATTGCTCCTGTCCAATTGTAATTTTGTATCCTTTGGTCATGTCTCCAAAATCTCACTTGGCATCCCAGATCCTAGCAAACACCATTCTAATCTCTGCTTCTACAATTTCAATTTTTTTTCTTTGCCAAGTAAGGTCATGTAGTATTTGTCTAACTGTGCTGGGCTAATCCCAATTATAATGCCCTACAGGTTCATCTATGTTGATGAAATTGATGTAATTTGCTTTCTTTGTAAGTCTGAATATTATTTTACTGTGTATGTGTACCACATTTTCTTTATCCATTCATGCATTGATGGAAACTTAGGTTGATTCCATATGAGAGAGTATGTAATTTTATTTTCTAGATTCTGCTATTTCAATTGCATACTGAAATTTAGTTTAAAACAAATGGAACACATAATTCTTTTTTCTATCCACAGTGGGTGTAATTTTTCAGAAATATTGTAGTAATCACTGAAGAAGTAAAAACATGTATTTTCTCCATATACCCAAAAGGTATTAAGAGTAGAATGTCATAACCTTATTAAAACTACTACTAATAATGCTTATAGAAAAAAGCAAATCTAAACACACGGAAGTGTATTGGTGGTTGCCTGGGGCTAGGAATGTATACAGATAAAAATGGGTACAAGGAATTTTGTTGTATGTTAAAAACTTTCAAAATTATGATAATGATTGCACAATTCAGTAAAGTTAAAAAATACCATTCAGGCCATAGGCATGGGCAAGGACTTCATGTCTAAAAACACCAAAAGCAATGTCGACAAAAGTCAAAATTGACAAATGGGACCTAATTAAACTAAAGAGCTTCTGCACAGCAAAAGAAACTACCATCAGAGTGAACAGGCAACCTACAAAATGGGAGAAAATTTTCACAACCTACTCATCTGACAAAGGGCTAATATCCAGAATCTACAATGAACTCAAACAAATTTACAAGAAAAAGACAAACAACCCCATCAAAAAGTGGGCAAAGGATATGAACAGACACTTCACCAAAGAAGACATTTATGCAGCAAAAGACACATGAAAAAATGCTCATCATCACTGGCCATCAGAGAAATGCAAATCAAAACCGCAATGAGATACCATCTCACACCAGTTAGAATGGCAATCATTAAAAAGTCAGGAAACAACAGGTGCTGGAGAGGATGTGGAGAAATAGGAACACTTTTACACTGTTGGTGGGACTGTAAACTAGTTCAACCATTGTGGAAGTGAGTGTAGCGATTCCTCAGGGATCTAGAACTAGAAATACCATTTGACCCAGCCATCCCATTACTGGGTATACACCCAAAGGACTATAAATCATGCTGCTATAAAGACACATGCACACGTATGTTTATTACAGCACTATTCACAATAGCAAAGACTTGGAACCAACCCAAATGTCCAACAATGATAGACTGGATTAAGAAAATGTGGCACATATACACCATGGAATACTATGCAGCCATAAAAAATGATGAGTTCATGCCCTTTGTAGGGACATGGATGAAATTGGAAATCATCATCTCAGTAAACTATTGCAAGGACAAAAAACCAAACACTGCATGTTCTCACTCATAGGTGGGAATTGAACAATGAGAACACATGGACACAGGAAGGGGAACATCACATTCTGGGGACTGTTGTGGGGTGGGTGGAGGGGGAAGGGATAGCATTAGGAGATATACCTAATGCTAAATGACGAGTTAATGGGTGCAGCACACCAGCATGACACATGTATACATATGTAACTAACCTGCACATTGTGCACATGTACCCTAAAACTTAAAGTATAATAATAATAATAAATGTACAGTAAAATAAAAAATACATTTTAAGTGTGCTGATTGGAGAAAAATACATTTACAATATTTAAGTGAGATGAATTTTAAGTTAAAAAATGAAGTTGTTTTATATTCACCTAATTATTCTTCCTTCTACTGTCTAAAATAGTAGCTTGAACATAGTTGTGTTGCCATCTGTCCTGCAGACTCTGGCCAAGCTACAGATGAAAGGAGTATGCTGACACAGGTATTTGCCTGACAGCATGTCTAGGGGACTGCCACATCTCTGCACCAATGATGAGAAAGTGCAGCAGCCAAGGAGAGTGCAGTTTCCCTAAGCTGGTGATGCTTGCATTTATTTAGTGCAGATTTAATGACAAAGGCTTGGAGCACACACAATTTGTGGGTAATAAACATTGTCGACCCCCCCAAGTAGAGAGCAGTCCTGTGCACGAATGATCAAAGATTGGTTTCTGGAGACAGGAGTAAACAAGTTTATCTAGATAAGTTCCTTTACATTCCCTTGTTATCTGCTCTTGCTCTCAGCCTTCTGATAAGAGAATTTGGCTGCCTTCAGCCAAATTCTTTCTTGAAGTTTTTGGAAAACCTCCCGGCCTTCCAAGAAGGTTTGCATTTTTTCCTATAACATTTTCTTGCAACTTTTCCCACCACCCTGACCAATCTCCTACATGGTGTTTATTAAATGTTTTTGAACAATTAAAGCAAAGAGTGGTAAAGGAGGAGGGAGGGCAGGAGAAAA
The DNA here is from genome assembly GCF_029289425.2 of Pan paniscus. NCBI lineage: Eukaryota > Metazoa > Chordata > Mammalia > Primates > Hominidae > Pan > Pan paniscus. Next base: position 40,115,561 of record NC_073258.2, on the reverse strand, counting down.
AAAAGAAGGAAGAGAACAAGGGAAGGGAAAAAATAGCAATATTTGTTATTCATCCTTCCAGTCATTTTTCTATTAGAAATCTACTCATTCTCCCTTAAACACATATAAATAAAACCTATTATCATATACACATTTATTTTACAAAAATGGCAATGCATTGTACATTTTAGTTAGCATTTTTTTGTACATCAGAATATATTTGTGTCAGTACAGACAGCTCTAAAATCTTCCTTTAGTACCTGCACAGTCTACCATAATATAATTGGATGTTAATTTATTTGATAATTTCCTTGTCTTATTATTAAAAATAAACATCCTTGTATACATATTCTGGCATCATTTTGTGTTTTGCTGAATTAGAATCTTGAACCTAAGATTGATGATCTTAAAAATAATGAGTTAAGAAATAATGACTTAATCATCTAAGATTGATGATCTAAGAAATAATTATCTCATGCTGACTGCAGTTAAGAATAATATATTGCATATTTAAAATTTGCTAAGGGTAGATTTTAAGTCTTCTCATCCTCAAAAAATAAGTATGTCTGTGAAGTAATACTTATGTTAAATAGTTTGGTTTGTCCATTTACAATGTGTGTATGTGTGTGTGTGTGTGTACACACACATGTATACACAGTCATGACAAACTGACTTCAAAAGTGTGTTCAACAATAGAATATGTAAATAAATTTTTCCTTACAGCTTTGACAAGTTGAAAACATGCTTGAGTCAAAAAATTATCATTATTTGCCTTTAAAATTTATGGGGTTTTTTTCTGTTAAGAAGTTCTTTTCTACCCTAACAGTATTAAAAATACTCAAATACTTTCCTATCTTTTTATGTAATAATGTTTGAATTTTGTTTGTATTTATAACTTTATTATAAAATTTAGACTATTAAAAGATAAGAATTTTTCTTTCAAATGGATAAATAATTTGACATAATAGTCTCTTTTTTGCAATTGGTTGAAAACTCTATCTTTCTAATTGTTGTAGCTTCTTAATGTGGAAATTTGACTAAACTGAAACTATTCTTCCCAGAATTCTGCTCTCTGTATTGCTGCAAGACTGAGTTGGGGAAAAAAATGTCAAGAATTGACAGAAGACATTAAATAGCAACGATTATGTTCCAAAGATCTCCACAGCTAGAGGTAGTGAGAGGCAGACAGAAATGTCTGTAGGTTTCAAATGTCCTCATTTTTCTTACTTGCTCAATGTTTTCATTCCCATTTTGGTTCAGGAGGATGCAGTAAATGTTCTTAAACAGGGACCAATAAATTTTGCTGTTTGTCCAACATCCAGAATTCACCAGTTCAAGAATAAAGGTGTAGAAATGAGAGTGGCTCCTGTATTAGTGGTAATATGAGAAAGTAGTTCAGGAGCTCTACTGAGGAAATGTAAGGGGGAAGATTTTACAGGATGGACCTGGAAGTAAAGTAAAACAAAGATTTGATTAGTCACAATTTTGCAGTTGTCTCATCTGGTCTATTCCATTGTAAGGTTCCTAGTTACATCAGTTTATTGGCAATATCTTAATGTTTGCATTAGAGTTTTGTTTTTCTTTAATATAGACATTTACAATAAATGGCTGAAGTTAAGCTTTGCTTATGTTTTCAAATAAAGCAAGGTTGAGGTCACTTATGAGGCCTAATGGTTTCGTCTGCTCAGGAATTCTTCAGGCCTGTTATCCATTTTAATTTCCTTTAACAATTCTTAACAAATATCTTCATATAGATGATATATTATTATTCCTTAGCATAATAGTACAATTGTTGGTTGCCTCTTGTGGCAAATTGTACTATATTTGATAGTGTCCCTGCAAAATTCATGTCCTTCCTGGAATCTCACAATGTGACCTCATTTGGAAACAGGGTCATTGCAAATGTAATCAATTAAGATGAGAACATACTGGATTAGTGCAGGCCCTAATTCAATATGACTGGTGTTTTTATAGGACAAGAGCAACTTGTACACATACAAACAGAAAGGAGAATGCCACATGAAGACACTGTGTCAGACATACACCAGGGGGAATGAGTGTGAAGACAGAGGCTAAGATCACAGGGATGCAGCTACCAGCCAGTGGACACCAAGGACTGCTAGAAACCTTCAGATGCTAAAAGTCAAATCACGGAATCCAATTCTCTCAGAACCTCCAGTGGGAACCAACACTGCCAACAACTTGATTTTGGACTTTTAGCCTCCAGAACTTAAGATAAATGTATTAGTCCGTTTTCATGCTGCTGATAAAGAAAAACCCAAGACTGGGCAATTTACAAAGAAAGAGGTTTGTTTCGACTTACAGTTCCACGTGGTTGGGGAGGTCTCACAATCATGGCAGAAGGCGAGGAGGAGCAAGTCACATCTTACATGGATGGTGGTAGGTAAAGAGAGAGCTTGTGCATGGAAACTCCCATTTTTAAAACCATCAGATCTCTTGAGACTCATTCACTATCACGAGGACAGCACAGGAAAGATCCACCCCTATAATTCAATTACCTCCCACCAGGTCCCTCCCACAACACGTGGGAATTCAAGATGCAATTTGTTTGTGGACACAGCCAAACCATATCAATAAATGGTTGCTTTAAGGCACCACATTTGTGGTAATTTTGTACAGCAGCCTCTGAAAATCTAATACAGTGTCTCCGCACTTTATCAGTGCTAATCAATCACTTTGAAATACGTATTTTTCATTAGGGAATATCGTATGCTAACTCACTCTCCTTTGGATAAAAACCAACTATCAGACTGTTTATGCCAAAACATTTAAGTTATATATAGTGTAATAACTTCCCGTAGAGAATTGCTCATTATTTCTTTCAGGATTCCTCTTTTTCAGGAGAAGCTAATGCCAACTCTAGAACAAGAGAGATGGACCGTAAAGTTCAGGATAGCCAGTCAAAGCATTTCACCCCACAGCTGCAATGATGACTGCAAAGGTGTTATATTAGTTTTCTATTGCTGCTCTAATGCATATCACAAACTTAGTGGTTTACCACAGTATATATTTATTATATTACAGTTCTCAAGGTCAGAAATGTAGGTCTAAAACCAAGGTTTAGTAGTTGAGGTTGCATTACTTTCTGAAGGCTCTTGTGAAGAATCTGTCTTCTTCCATTTTTAGCTTCTAAAGGCTGCCCATATTCCTTGCCTCCTGGCCCTGGCTATCTTCAAAGTGAGCAATGGAGTTTTCTTCATTGCATTACTCTAATAATGAATCTTCTGACACCTCCATTCACATTTAAGGACCCTTGTGATTACATTGGGAACAGCTAAATTATCCAGGGTACTCTTCCTATTTTAAGGTCAGCTGCTTAGCTACTTTAATTCCATCCACTATTTTAATTCCTCTTTACTATGTAATGGAACATATTCACAGGTTTTAGAAATAAGGATATGGACATCTTTGGGAAGCCATTATTCTGCCTATAACAATTGATTGGCCTAAATTAGTCCAATTAGACCTATTCTAAGAATGCTGAGCAGAAGACATTGTATCTGTACTGCTGGACAAAAATGAGGAAATATACAGCCCTAGAATTTGCTGACATCCATCTTAGTGGTAAAAGAGGAACCAGACTTATGATCAAGATAATAAAATTCAAAGGATACAGAAGTGTAAATTAATTTTTTAGGTAATATCACCAAGCTACTATATTAAGGTTCATTTGAAGTTCTCCTTAATTTTAGTATTTTCAAGTATTTTACACAAAAATTTGTCATTTCCAAAGAGGCAGCTTGAGCGAGGTCTTACAATATGTACAAAAAGCCATCATATTTGATACATTTGTTGTTTTTATAGTTTCTGTCTTTAATGTTACTGAGATCTGTGCTCTCATTTTTTAAGTTGGTCATTGCTGTCATATAGGAAATTAGTACTTTCTAAATGATTACCCTATTTAATTATTCTAATTCTAAATAGTGTATCATTTTATTTCTTTGAAATTTTGGCTGATAAATTTAGAAACTATAAGTAACAATAATTCTGACTGTTTCTTCTCAATATTAATATCTCATTTTTTAATATTAGCTAAAATTTTCAAATCTATGCTTTAAGTATTTCATATGTAGTCCTGAGTTCAAAAGTTAAAACCTGTGCATAGTTTCTAAGAAAAAAAGTATAAAGTCCAGGTTTAAAAATATATTTCCCTTGGAAAAATATTCTATCAAACAATGTTGATCCTATCAAATATATGGTATCACTTCAAAATCTAAAAATCCACATAATTTGGACCTTAAAAATAAACCATCAAATATTCTACCCTGGAGAGTAAATTGTTTTATGACTACATGAGTCAATAGGCCAGGTTAGAAACTGTAGTATGTCCATCTGTGTAAATGCTGAATGAGGTAGCCAGAAAACACAAGAAACCAGAGAGTTCAATGGATGAACTGGGGCTTATAACAATTAACAACTACTGTCATGGTATCCATGCTAATTAACTCACCATTATTGATTATTTTTCATTATGAAGGAATAGCCTTCTATTGAAAGTTTGATAAATAATTTGTGAAAACTAAGAGTAGTTGGATCTTGAAGTACCAGAGGAAGAGAAGGTATTTTTCTTTGCCTTTCAGCTTTACTCATTCAGCCCTGTATTTTTGGCTTCTTGTGTTCTTATGCTCCTCGAATCTCAAAATCCTCACTTCTTTGTATTTAAAAGCTATTTAACAAGCAGTCCCACAACACTTTAAAGCAATCTGCTTTATTAAAAAATTTCTAAATGAGATATTTTGTTATTTATTTCCCTTTTTTCTGAGCCCAAAGTAAATGTCTTTTCCCTAGGATCTTTGTAAAAGTTCTCAGATAAGTTTCTTTCTTAATTCAGATTTATTTCAGACTTCTAGTAGTTCACATGTTGACTCATATGGAGAATCCTGCTTAATGTCTTGTTCTGATTCCTCAGCTGAACTGAAGCAGAACACCGAAGACTCGGAGACGTTTTCGCTGTGAACAGCCAATCATGCCCTCCTGAGTTTTGGTTGCTTCTTTTATTTCTCAGACAAATATTTCATTTCAGCAGTGCTGTGTATTCCACACACCTGACCTAGCCATATTCTGGTTTTCTTTCTGCTGTCTTTAAAGGCAATGCAGAATATCCTCCCAAAGGACTCAGTGGAATGCCAGAAGCACTATTATTTCAAAAGCATATTTGCCTCCACTCTATAGGTCTGAAATTAGTTATGCTTCTTAAAAACTACCATAGTCAGAACTAAAAAAAAGAGTTGCTCAGGTGGTAATGTAGTATGATGGTAAGTTATGTGTATTTTATCAGTTACTAAAAAAGTCTAAGAACCAAATATTATTATTTTCTCCATTTTTTAAATGCATCACAAAATAAACAAAATAAACCAATTAATTTACATCTATTGGATATTGAAATAAGATATTAAGGAATCTATCTAAATCTGATTAAGTTCACACATAATATTTATGAATCTCTTTTGAAATGACTGGACTCTAATTAATCTTTGGACCCATTGCCCAGTGAAAGTTGGCTGAATCATGAGAAACAGGTTAGAGCAAAGTTTGGCTATATGGAAACTGATCTTTATGCTATATATTTGTATGGTTTTACCTTAATTGCTAATCATAGTCTACTGAAAATGACTACTGAGGGCACTGAGGGAAGCATTCTGAGCCTGAGAACTAACAGGCTGGAATTTAGTAGGAATAAATGCTGTGAGATTCCATTTTGCATTTCCATTTTGGGAGAGGAAGGAAAGGCATGGATGCTGTTTATTTGCCATTCTTGGTTAGAGGAAGTAAATAGACACCTGGAGTCAGGATAATGAATAACTAGATGCTGGCCCATGGATAAATGGATTTACCTCTGTTTCTTCATCTGTAAAGTAAGGATACTGGATAAGGCAATTGTTTAATCTTTCTTGCTGCTTAATTGTCTGACTTCCAATATTTGGAGGAAGAAAAGTTGACTAAACATAAAGCACTATAATACAGTTTTTCACATCCATTTGTGCCTTTCATGTTTAGTTTAAATGTTTATTGCTATGTAATTAAAAATAGCATATAATAAAATTTTCTTAAATAAAGTAGTAAAATTTTCTAGATATGAAGAACCCCTACATCAATGACAATCATATGATGCCCATTTTTGGTATGGCTCATTTCCTCTATTTTTAGGTCAGCTGTAGACATGTATCTACATGTCATTTGCTTCTGTTTTTAGAAAGAATAGTCAATGTAATTTTTTAATATGATATGAGTGCATGCATGTGTATCCACAAGCATGTTTGCATATGCACATATGAAATTATTAGCTCTAGAAAGAATCTGCTTAATGGACCGATATTGTTTGCATTTGTGTCCCTGACCAAATCTCATGTTAGAATTGTAATATCCAATGTTGGAGGAGGGGCCTGGTGGGAGGTGATTTGGATCATGGGGATGGACTTTCACCTTGCTGTTCTCATGATAGTGAATGAGTTCTAATGAGATATGGTTGTTTAAAAGTGTATAGCATGGTCTTCCTCTTGCTCCAGCCATGTGGGACATACCTGTTTCCCCTTTGCCTTCCACCAAGATTGTAATTTTTTGAGGCTTCTCCAGCCATGCTTCCTGTGCAGCCTGTGGCAACAAGAGCCAATTAAACCTCTTCTTCATAAATTACCGTTTCTCAGTTATTTCATTTTAGCATTGTGAGAATGGACTAATACAGTAAATTGGTACCATGAGTGGAATACTGCTATAAAGACACCTGAAAATGTAGAAGCAGCTATGGAACTGGGTAATGGGCAAAGGTTGGAAGATTTGGAGGGCTCAGAAGAAGACAAAAAGTTGACAGAAAGTTTGGAACTTTCTAGACGCTTGTTAAAATGCTGTGACCAAAAGGCTGAGGAGGTCTCATATGGAAATGAAGAACTTATTGGAAACTGGAGTGTATTAGTCCATTCTCACACTGCTATAAAGAAGTACCTGAGACTGAGTACTTTATGAAGAAAACAGGTTTAATTGACTCCCAGTTCTTCAGATTTAACAGGAAGCATAACTGGGAGGCCTCAGGAAACTTACAAATGGCAGGAGGTGAAGGGGAAGCAAGCACATCTTACCATGATGAAGCAGGAGGGAGAGGGAGAAGGGGGAAGTGCCACACACTTTTAAAACATAAGATCTTGTGAAAATTTACTCATTATCATGAGGACAACAACAAGGAAATCCACCCCCATGATCCAATCATCTCCTACCAGGCTCCTCCTCCAACATATGGGGATTACAACTCAATATGTGATTTGAGTGGGGACACAGAATCAAACCATATAATGGAGCAAAGGTTACTTTTGTTGTGCTTTAGTAAAGAGGTTGGAGGCATTGTATCCCTGGCCTAGAGATCTGTAGAACTTTGAACTTGAGAGGGATAACTTAGGGTATCTGGTAGAAGAAATTTCTAAGTAGCATAGTGTTCAAAATGTGACCTGGCAGGTTCTAACAGTGTATGCTTATATGCATGAGCAAAGAGATGTTCAGAAATTGGAAATTATTTAAAAGTGAAGCAGAGCATAAAAGTTTGGGAAATTTGCAGCCTGACCTTATGGTAGAGAAGAAAAACACATTTTCAGGGGAAGAATTCAAGCTGCCTACCAAAATTTGAATAAGTAGAAAGAAGATGAATGTTAATAGCCAAGACAATAAGAAAAATGCCTCAAAGCTATTTCAGGAATGTTCATGGCAGCCCCTCTCATACTGGGCCCAAATGCCTAGGAGAGAAGAATGGTCCCCCTGCTCTGTTCAACCTTAGGGTACTGATCTCTGAGTCCCAGCCACTTCCAGCTTCAGTTGTGGCTAAAAGGGCCCCAAATACATCTCAGGCCACTGCTAGAAAGGATGCAAGACATAAGCCTTGGTGGTTTCCATGTCATATTAAGCCTGCAAATGCACAGAGAGCAAGAGTTAAGCCTTGGGAGCTGATACAGTTTGGCTGTGTTCCCACCCAAAATCTCATCTTGAATTGTAATGTACATAATCTCCATAATCCTCATGTGTCAAGGGCAGGACCAGATGGAGGTAATTGGATCATGGGGGTGGTTTCCCCCATGATGTTATTCTGATAGTAAGTGAGTCTCACAAGATCTGATGGTTTTATAAGCATGAGGCATTTTCCCTTCTGGCAGTCATTCACTCTGTCTTGCCACCCTGTGAAGAAGGTGCCTGCTTATCCTTTGCCTTCTGTCATGATTATAAGTTTCCTGAGGCCTCCCCAGCAATGTGGAGCTGTGAGTCAATTAAACCTTTTTCCTTTTTAAATTTCAAGTCTCTGGTACCTTTTCATAACAGTGTGAGAATGGACTAATAAAGAGCCTCTGTCCAGATTTCAGAGGATGTATGGAAACCCCTGGATGTCAAGGCAGAAGTCTGCTGCAGAGGCATAGCCCTCATGGAGAACCTCTATTAGGGGAATACAGAAGGTCAAATGTGGGATTGGAACCTCCTCACAGAGTTCCCACTGGGAAGTTTCCACAGAGTTATCCCCTGCCTAGTGGAGCTGGGAGGAGAGGGCCACCATCCTCCACACCCTAGAATGGTAGATCCACCAACAGCTTTCACTATGCTCCTTGAAAAGCCCCAGGCACTCAACATCAGTCTATGAAAGCAGAAATAAGATTTGAGGATGAAGATGACAAAAGATTTTTTTATTAAATATATTTATTTAGATTTAATTTCAGTGAGACAGAGAGTTCTTATCATAGCAAAGTAAACAGTTTTTAACAACAAGGAAACTAATATGATTATTGAATATACTTTCAAACACTTAAAGCCTTTTATGCTCTATTATCTTAATAATCCATCTGAATAACAAAAATGAATGTAGGGGAATTTTCTAAGTATTCCACTAAACTACCACTTAGACTTGTCAATATTACTGAGTAACATTCAAATTATTTATTCCCAAATTTGCACTCCCATAACTCCAATCCTAGCTTAAGTCACCATCAATTACTGTATGGACAGTTAATAATTTTCTAGTTGTTCTGCTAACTTATAGTTTTCCTGGAAATCCTATTCACTTTATAACTTTATGAAGCAAAATTCTGATTATATTACATACTCTGTTTATCAAAAACCACCACATTACCTACAACTTATAGCAAACTTGAATTCACTTCAAGAGTAAATCTACATATTTTTAGAGACTGAAGCTTATATGGTGTAGGAGGATCTTCTTAAAATCAGGTATAAATGTATTTTTTGAGAAAAAATAGAAATTCACAAAAAAACACAAATTAAAAAATCTAACAAATATCACAAAATCTAAAAATATGTTCATATTTATTAATAAACTTTCATATGAAGCTATGACGTATTTTCCATTTACTAGATACTCTTTGCGTTTTTCATTTGGCAAAAATTTTTATTACATAGCTTTCCATAGAGAGAATACGAAGATATTTGTCTTTCTTTTAGTATAAGATTTTGAATAGGAAAAATAATGCATATTTGGTAGGGTCAAAGGTCACATATACATGTGAACAAATCTTACCATGCCTAACAGTGCAAGTAAGTAGGGAATGGAAGTTATACACACATGACAATATATTAGGATTACAACCACACATGTACACATACACATATGCACATACACACACAAAATTTAAATTAATAATGAATATATCCCCAACTCAATTTCCTTTTGTATGGATTTCATAACTTCGCCATCATGTAATATATGAAGAAATGCAACAGAGGAGAAAATCGAGTGGAAAAATACACTATTCTAATCAATTGTTATTAAAGATGTTAAACTTTTGTAAATTAACCAAAAACCCACACAATTTTGTGAATATATTTTTAGTATCCCTCCATTGGGGGGCCCTGAATCTAAAATTTCACTCACAGTGTAGAAAATCTACCTATGAATAATCATATATTATGAGAAATTCAAAGCTTTTTTTTTCTGCAATAGGGCCTGAAACAAAACTTTCATACATTTCTTTCAATATTCCCCTTTGCACATTAATTTTCTTTACTCCCCCTCCAAACAATACTGTTGATCTTCAAAAATGCTAACTACTCTCAAACTACTGAAATCAAACCATGCTCTTTGCTTCAGCTAAACACTCTGCCCTGTTCTTCAAGGCCCTCCTCTTTATGATCTATTTTTTTTAATTAATGGAGAAAATAATATTTTTATCCCTTGGACACAGAAAGCAAGCTCTTACCAAATTGTTTATTGTTATTTAGATCATATTTATTAAATAGATTGTCATACTTGTATTATTTAATCTCTCCCAGACTTGTTTTGAGATTGATTTTTCTTTGAATTCCCCTTAAAGATTTAGGAGACAGTGAACAAGGTTTTAAATCAATGAACACAATAAATTCTCCATTCTACTTGACCAGTAATAAAAAATATCTTATGCCCCATAAATTCTGGTTTGAACACATTGTCTTTAACAATAACAAAAAAACACCATAAAAGTAAATTAATAAATATTATTTAGTCTATATCTTAAACAAATAGGCAACATATATTTTATTAAAGTGCACCTTCTCCTAGTTGCCCAGAATTGAAAATAATTTCTTTTTATAATGAAATAGAAAGGAACACATTTATCTTAGTGGAATTTCTAATGTATTTCACATATCTGTGTAATAACTTGTTATTCAAATAGAAAATTAAATGCAAACAGATGAGATAAAAAAATTAACATGTGTATTTCTAATGGTTTACAGAGCGTGAGATATTGGGGAGACCACATTTAGATTTCATTTCCATACTTTTCTGCACAATTTCCTCAGATCCCAAGAAAGTGATCTGCAGGGTGGAGAAGCAGATGGAAGGGAAAGACTGTGCCACGGAGCGTGGTGGAGAGGTTTGGCCACACAGCAGAATTGACTCTCCCTAGGGCCTTTTCTCCTAAACTTCATTTTCACTTGAAAGACAGCAAATCTGAAAAGTGACTTTAGTCTAGGACACCTTCAGCTAAGATGCTGAGATTCTATTAGCATTTTTATAGCTGCCCACTAGAAGTTTGCATGAATATGAAGTTAAAGGATATTGTAGTCAAATTTCCCCCCAATAAATCAGACATAACACTTTGATCCAGTACCTTCAGTGTTTATGATCCAGTACCTTCAGTGTTTAACTACGCCTCTTTGAGATTGTAAAATTGCATTTTTACCTCTAGCTGAGAATCAGAATTGTATTGTTATTTTTTGTTTTTAGTTTGAAAGAAACCATTTTATAAGGGCACAGCACATTTTAAATGTGCTTTCCTTTAACAAAATAAAGGCAGCATACATTTTGGTAACCCCATAGAGTAACATAGGTCCTGGAATAAATCTTCTTTTCCTTTATAATGAATGCTTAACTTGAAATGTGTACCTTAAATGAAATGTGCCTTCCAAGCTGTGCAGCACAACTTAAAATACGTCCATTCATTGTCTTTGCTCCTCACCTCTTTGATCTTTTGCTTCACGACTGGTCATCTGTAATAAGGGACTTACAGAGACTGAGAGGGGATCTCAGAATGTCTTAAAGGTAAAGGAGAATGACTTGGTTCACCATCTACTCTTCACCCAGCTTTGCTGGATGAGAGTCTGGCCTCAAATACACATTTCCTTGTTCTAGTTGGTTTCTGTTTCCCCTTTCCTAATTGTTAATTTTTCCTTTCTCTTTTAATCTTGTTACTTTGAGCTATAATTTATGGATTTTCACACAGTTATTTTTTATCTTTAAAGAATCTCATGATACAACAACTTTCTATCTTTACGTTCTTAGCCTGGGATAAGCAGTGTGAGCACTCGTGTGGGTATAGTTTATATGACCTTCTAGTCCATTCAGAAGACAAAAGAAGTTCAGCCAATACATCATCCTGGATTAGGAATCAGGAATTTTCAGTTGAGCCTTTAAGCAATTCTTTATTCTCAGTGTCCTCCTTCATCCTAGTGTCTATCTTTATGCTCTTTAAAGATCATGACACACAAAATAATATTGTTTTTCCATAACTATGGATCCAAAATTAGAAAATTGCTCTGGAATCATGCCATCTTTCTAAAGAATGTGCATGTAGACAGGTGGAATTCATTCAGAGAACTGGCCTGTCAACGTAGGTGAAACTTTATGAAAGCAACAAATGATCATCTTCTATTATGTGATCCACATCTACCTAATCCCTATAGCATAGTGAAATCATGGCACTGATTTATTCTTTCTTTAGTATTCATGTGAATGGACTCCTGCTCAAATACAACATTTATGATTAGCCTTCTAACGCCCTCCCACAGATATCTCAGGATTCTAATTCTATGTTAACTGATTGATATGGCCTGGCTGTGTCCCCATCCAAATCTCATCTTGAATTGTAGTTCCTATAATCCCCACCTGTTATGGGAGGGGCCTGGTGCCAGATAATTGAATCATGGAGGTGGTTACTCCCATGCTGCTGTTCTCTTGATAGTGAATGAGTTCTCACAAGATCTGATAGTTTCACAAAGGGCTTTCCCCTGTTTTGTTCAGCACTTCTCCTTCCCGCCATCATGTGAAGAAGGACGTGTTTGTTTCCTCTTCTGTCATGATTGTAACTTTACTGAGGCCTCTCCAGCCATGACGAACTGTGAGTCAATTACACTTCTTTTTTTATAAATTACCCAGTCTCTTTTATGTCTTCATTAGCAGCATGAGAATGGACTAACACACTTATAGATACAGGAAAGGAAAGTAATAATAGTAACAATATCAACCATGAAAGCAATATTAAAAAGATTTCTCATTTATGTTATTCTTCTAAATGAAAGAAAAGAACATTTGAGGTGAATAGACAGCTAACAGCTCAGACTTAACCTTCCTTAGCTATCCATTTAGATATATCTTTTAAGAAAACAATATAAAAAATGATAACCACAAAAGAGTCTACAATATAATCTAATCCATTATCAGCCACATTCATTGTAAGAAAGGACCTCTGAATCAAAAGTACGGAAGATTTGGCTGTGAAACAGGTAATTCATATTATATGTGCTTTTGAAATACTGCACCCCAGTAGTAGGATTTTGTCTCAGAAACAGGGCTGACAATGCATGCATTAGTAAGATAATAAACAATATTTCAACCTCTAACAAGCCTCAAACTATGCTTCCTTCTCTGATAACAGTTTCAGTTTTGGTACTGGCAGGTGTGATTGTACGAGACTGTTCCTCATTCTTACCCATAATTAATTGGAGCAGTGCTGACACCTGATAAAAAAAAATTATCAATACTGTGCTTTCATCTAATACTCTTGAATTAAGATCAAATGACTCTTTAACTATACTGGTCTTTCACTTAAACTGGGGTAAAGTGAGAGTTGGAACTAAGGCTGCCATTGTTGTGCACCTCTTTTGAAAATAAGAGTAGAAGTTAATGAACAAATAAAAACAACTCTTGTACCAGTAATTTCATGTCAAAAAAACTTCTGATGTATCTATTAAAAAATACATCCATTACCTTATTCTTATTATCATTCATATTCATTTTGTTCGAATGGACTTTAGTATGTTAATAGGGGATAAAAGTCTATACGATAATGGAATAAGGTACAAAAGCCATATCTTGTATCCTGACAGTTGTCTAGTCCAAGAAGTTCACAGATACCTTTCTCAGTCCTGTTCTTATCCATTTCTGGGTAGTTTTCTTGCTATTAGTGAGTTTACTTTATTTACTATTTATTTTTTGTTTTTATTTTTATTTATTTATTTTTTGAGATGGAATCTCACGCTTTCGCCCAGGCTGAAGTGCAGTGCACGACCTCGGCTCACTGCAACCTCCATCTCCAAGGTTCAAATGATTCTCCTGCCTCAGACTCCCAAGTAGCTGGGACTACATGCACACACCACCACACCCAGCTAATTTTTGTATTTTTTAGTAGAGACGGGATTTCACCATGTTGGCCAGGATGGTCTTGATTTCTTGATCTTGTGATCTGCCCACCTCAGCTTCCCAAAGTGCTGGGATTACAGGCATGAGCCACCGCACCCAGCCTAGTTTGTTTACTTTAAATCTGGTCATCTGGAGTATATTTTTTCCGATAGAGCATAAAATACAAAAAGAATGTCTAAGTTTGGCACAAGTTGTCTCAAATAAAGAGCAATAATAATTTCCTCAATAATTCAAATTTCAGCAAACAAAAATTATAGAAATACTTTGGGCTCCCTGAAGTGCTAAAGGTAAAATCCTTAGCACTTTGGATATGAGGATTGAAGAACAGAAAGATGTTTGGGAGGGAGGAAAAAATATTTAGTCAAATCCATCTATCTGCCCAAGAGCATAGGGCTGAGCTGTGATTGAATTAAAAATACTGTTTGGGAAAGTGAGGAATAGTCATTAGCTGAAATTATACCTGAAATTTGGAATAGTCAGGAAAAGTATTCGAAATTTAGAAAGGCAGTATGGTAAAGTAGAAGATAACTTGCAATTACCAAGCTTCTATTTTCAACCAATTGACATTGTCATATGACTCTCATATCTTTTTACGGATACTTTCAATTGGTTGAAAATAGGAGCTTGGTAATTGTGAGTTGTCAATAGGTTCTTGTCAATAACTTCTACACAGCATCAATTCTGTTTTATCAGGGATCAATCAAGAAGACCCTCACAGCCTAACTTTTGATAAAGTAACATCAGTTTCAGAAATCTCACCCTTCCTATTTGTCTATATCTCAGTGACGATCCTGGCCTATAGAATAAATTAAATCTAGTGACTTTCAAACAAATAGACCCAGATGTACTAAATGCAGTTCAAGGAAAATTAGGTCTTTTTAGCAATATATAAAACCAATAAAAAGTATGAAATTACTTTAGTGATATATTAGATAAACAGATATCCATAAATGCAATGGTAGTGATTAATGCTATGGGCTCTTGGGACCATATTTGGTATGTTTTATCTTCAGTCCTATGATTTGCCAGTATATATGAACTTGGGTACATTATGTAACTTATCTGTTCTTATTTCTTCATTTGAAAATATTCCCTATAAAAATTAAATGATTTAATACTTATGAGCCGTTTAGCACTGTATACATATATTTTAGGTACTCGGTTGCCATTTTAGCTGTTATTATTGAAATTTATTACTAGATACTGTTATATTCTGAAAGTTTGTGTCCCCACCAAATTCACAGGTAGAAATCTTCACTTCAAATGTGGTGTTAGGAGGTGGGACCTTTGGTGGGTGATCATTAGGTCATGGGGGCAGAACCCATATGAATGGATTAGTGCTCTTATCAAAGAGGTCTAAGAGAAACCCATTTTCTGTTCTTACATGTGAGGTTAGAGAAAAGAGCTATTGACAAGAAAGTGGGCAATCACGAGGCACAAAATCTGATGGAGCCTTGATCTTAAACTTTCTGGCCTCTAGAACTGTGAGAAATAATTTTTGTTTGTAAGCCATCCAGTTTATGGTTTTTGTTACAGTAGCCTGAATGAACAAGACAGGTATGCATTTTCATAAGTAAAAATATCAGATATACTATGGAATCTTAATATTCTAGACTTCAGTTTTATATTTACAGTGTAGATTAATGGTTTCCTTCTTCTTGTTGTTTTAATTACCCATGTGACACATACAATTTGTAAAAATGTCAAATGTTAAAATTAACCATACCATAATATAATTTTGAATGAGCTATACTATATTAAAATATATGGACTTATCTTTACTTAATTACTCATATTTATAATAATTGATATTTTTATAGTTTCTAAATTTCACCATTTAAAAAAGGTAAATTTAGTATTAATATAATTATATATGCAAACACATCTATATTATATACAAATACTTACATAAAATTATATATACTTGCTTTCTGGATCAGGGATTTAAAAAGGAATTGACTTTTTGAAGATAGTAAATTATTTGAGATAACTTAGATACACTTTACAAAGACCAAGCTGTTTGCAGAATTGCACCAATGTTGCAGATATATATCCATTTTTATGTATTCACAACTTTAGAAAAATAATCATTATAAATTAAAATATCTTTAGAATTAAGGATTCTGAGGATTTTTATAAAAGGATTCTAAGGATTCTTTTTATAAATAAATTTTATAAATAAATAAATTATTTTGTTCTGAGATTTGTCAAAATTTTACAATGGATTTTGTACTCATATATTATCTGAGGCATTATGAATCTCTCTCAACTTCCCAATAAAGTACATATGAAGTCACAAAAATAGAAAAAATAATGAAATAAACACCCCCCAAAAAACACTTTTCAAATATTTTAAAGAATCTAGTTAATATAACTATTAAGTACTTCAGAAAAAAATAAATTTTGAACAAAAATGATGGCCGCCTCCCCTTAAAACAGAAAGATATTGAATTTCAAGAAGTTGGCAGTAAATGTTGTGATTTCTCCTGTAATGTTTGGCTATTCTGGGTCATGTAATAAATGAATAACTAGGGAGCATTTCTCCAGTGCATAAAAAGTCATTTTTGAAGCAGAGATATATGCATACTCTTCCAAAAATGATCTCTATGCCATTCCCCACTTGCTCCTGGTAGTTACAATATTTTCTTCTACAGCCATTCATACCTTAAAACTTCACAGATATAATCAACAGAATACCATAATGGAATAAGTTACAAAAGCCGTATCTTGTATCCTGACAGTTGTCTAGTCCAAGAAGGTCATAGATACCTTTCTCAGTCCTGTTCTTATCCATTTTTGGGTAGTTTTCTTGCTATTAGTTAGCTTACTTTATTTATTTTTTATGTTTTATTTTTATTTTTATTTTTTGAGACGTTGTCTCGCTTTTTCACCGAGGCTGGAGTGCGGAGGCACGATCTCGGCTCACTGCAACCTCCACCTCCCGGGTTCAAACTATTCTACTGCCTCAGCCTCCCAAGTAGCTGGGACTACATGAACGTGCAACCACGCCCAGCTAAATTTTGAATTTAGTAGAGATGGGGTTTCACCATGTTGGCCAGGATGATCTCGATCTCTTGATCTTGTGATCTGCCCACCTCAGCCTCCCAAAGTGCTCGGATTACAGGCGTAAGCCACCGCGCCTGGCCTAGTTTGTGAAATCTAGAAGTTCTCCCGCCAGAAAAATGCAGGCGTGTTTTGGTAAGTGAGACAGGGGAAAAAATAATGACCTAAAACTTCTCAAATTCTCACCAGTTACATTGTTGTTAGACAGTAGAAACTAGGATATAAAATACAAATAAAAATTTAGTCTCCATTTTTAACTCAGGTGCTTTTACTGGCGGGGGAAGAGACAATGGCAGTTCCAGCACTTTTGGAAAAACATACAGTACAAAGGATAATCCACATATCTTTTTATTGGCAAAAGTTAGTCTACATAACTATCACCACATATGAGAATAAGTCAATATGTTTAAAATATGTTTTTAAAAATGAATTACTGAGACATAATAGAAGGTGCAAATTAAAAGGTAGGGAATAATTATGGAAATAATGTTCAAAATGAAATAAAAATAATGTTTAGGAAATATCTGCTTTTTATTCTTATTATAATGTAAAAAATGTGATCTGTGTATAATTATGTAAGATGTTGAGAGAGACATTTAAAAAATAAAAATAAGAGAAAAGCCTCTGCCTTCTGGATTTGATTGCAAAAAGAGATAAATACATCTTTTCTCCCAAAATAAGTGTAAAACAGGATAAAATTCTCACAAACAATGATTAGGCCTCTGGAAAGCAGACAACACATTGAAAAGCATTTGTTTATTAAAAAATCTAACCATTTTAGTTAGAACAGTGGAATTCTATAGATTTCTTGTCTAGCATTGTTCCCAGTCCCCACCACTCAGCTCATTTGGCAAGAATGGGCTTTGCCAGGGCAGGTTTGCTTGTGAAATCTAGAAGTTCTCCTGCCAGAAAATGCAGGCGTGTTTTGGTAAGCGAAATAGGGGAAAAAATAGTGACCTAAAACTTCTCAAATTTGAGTTAAAAATATTAATATAAGATTTTAAAATCTCAATGAATCCCAAAAAAGATAACTACAAAGAGATACGTAATTAGACACAACATAGCCCAAGTATTGAAAACCAAAGACAAAAACAAAAGTCTTAAAAGTAATGAGAAAAAAACAAATATCAGTACAGGAAAGTAAATATGATTAACTGACTTCTCAATGGAAAAAAAAAGTGGCTAGAAGGAAGCAGAATGACGTTTCATTTGCTGAAAACAAAAAAAATCTTGTAACAACTATACTACATCTGTCAAATTACCTTTCAAAACTCAAAACCATGTTACCACATTCCCAGAAGGAAAAAAAGAAGAAAGAAAGCCACGAGACAACACTGCTGGTATACCTGCCCTACAGTAATAAAGAATGCTCTTCAAATTAAAGACATGGACACTAGACAATAAGTTACACCTACAGCAGGAAATGAAGAGTGGTAGAAATTGTAAATAGGTAGCCAAGAAAAATCTGTGTTGTTTACATTTTGTCTCTCCTTCTCTTAATTACTTATATTTGTCTCTTCTTCTCTTAATTATTTTAAAAAGTAAGGTTGTGTAAAACAAGAATAAGAATACAGCAGTATATTTTAACCTTGGTGAGATATATATATATATATATATATATATAGCAATAATGTGTGTGTATATATATATAACAATAATGTATATATGTATATGTCATTTTTGCCAATAAAAAGATGTGTGGATTACCCTTTGTACTGTATGTTTTTCCAAAAGTGCTGGAACTGCCATTGTCTCTTCCCCCACCAGTAAAAGCACCTGAGTTAAACATGGAGGCTAAATTTTTATTTGTATTTTATATCCTAGTTTCTACTGTCTAACAACAATGTAACTGGTGAGAATTTGAGAAGTTTTAGGTCATTATTTTTTCCCCCGTCTCACTTACCAAAACATGCCTGCATTTTCTGGTGGGAGAACTTCTAGATTTCACAAACTAGGCCAGGCGCGGTGGCTTACACCTGTAATCCCAGCACTTCGGGAGGCTGAGGTGGGCAGATCACAAGATCAAGAGATTGAGATCATCCTGGCCAACATGGTGAAACCCCATCTCTACTAAATACAAATGTATATATATATAGCAATAATGACAGAAAGGATGAAGGAAGAATTGAAAGTATTTATATCGGGATAAAGTTTCTATTTTTAATGGGATTTAAGTCAATATTAACACGAAGTCACTATGATAAATTAAGAGGTGTTTTTTAGTTACTAGAAAAACCCATAAGAAAATATCTTTTAAATGTAATTTAAAACATGAAAATAAATAAAAAGAGTAAAATGGTAGCTCTAAATCTAGCTATATAAAGAATTACATTAAGTACAACTGGAGTAGACACTTTAATTAAAATGTAGAAAAGAGCAGAACTTATTTTTCCTATGTACCTGTACCTGTTGATTCACTACAGTTAATAAAACTGTATCGTATATTTCAAGATACCCAGGAAAGAAGATCTTAAAAGTTATCACCACAAAGAAATGATAAAAGTGCGAGGTGACAGACATGCTAACTACTCTAACTTGATTGTTATACAATATATGCATGTATTGAAACATCACACTGTACCCCACAAATAATATACAATTATGTGCCAATTATAAACAAAAAGAATTCAGAAAATGTACAGAAGATCATCAGACTGGGTGGAAGAGCAAGATTCAACTATATGCTGACTATAAGGGACACATTATAGATTCAAAGGCTTGAGAATGTAAAAGCATTAGCATATAAAGAAAATACCATGTAAACAATAATCATACAAGACCATCAATGGTGATATTAACTCAAATCTATTGTTGAGCTTCCCTGGTGAATTTCTTTACCTCTTTCATTGGACTTTTCACTGTAAAAGCTCCATTTGGTCCTTTTAAAAATGTCTTTTAATGAATAATTTCTGTTTGAAGAGTTAATATTGTCATACTTTAATTTTTAAACATAGTTTATTTTGGTTCTTCCAATATATTTATAAAAAGTGCTTTGAAATATTTCTCTCCTAAGTCCTGCTTTGAAACTTGCTCAATGTGTGGATTTAATAAATCTCAGTTTCTTTTGTGGTAAAAGAGAGAAAATAGCTTTATCTTACAGGGTTGCCATCAGAATTAAATGAGTTAAAAAATATAAAATGTTTGGCATGTAATATCTCAATAAAATACTAATTATTGCTATTATTTCTTATCACTAACACCTACACACTTACCATGGGTATTTTTCAATAACATTGCATGACATTCCTTATTATTCTCAAGAGTCTTTAAGTTGTCAAGAGAAGTCTTAAGATGGGTGAAATAAACAGCATCCTGCTTCTTCTCACACAACTTTCAACATGTGTGTTTGCCCCTCTCCACTTACTGAAAAAGGCACACTGACAAAATTACTGTTCAAAAACCTTTTATACAAAGCGTTGAAAAGGAGAAATTACTGAGTGGGAAGCCTGTTATTATCTCTACTAAGAAAGCCACTCAAAATTTCTCTAGCTGAAGCTTTATTGCCTAATGTCAGCTTTAAAAGAGTAGATGAAGAATTCTCATTTATTGGCAATATAACCCAATTAAGATATAACACTAATAATTAAAAAAGATATTGTAATTTGAAAACTTTCCTGCCTGAATTACAAAGACTTCCTGAAATGTGTCATTTCATTTCCAGTATGTAACTTAGTGAAAAAAGAATGCTTTTAAACCTTCAATGCTCTGTATGAAATAAAACACATTAACAAATGAGAGCGATCTAGAGAAATAGATCACCAAAAGCAACTTTATGAGATAAGATAATGAGTCTTGATGTTTCATTCAGGTTGGTGTCTATTTATGAAAGACTCTGAAGAAAAGTGATGTTATCAAATATTATGAAGGTCTTTCTTGAGGGTCATATGACTCTTGCATCTGAAAGAACATATGAGGCCCTTTTTCATTTTCAAAAAGATATTCCATTTCTGAAAAGAATGGCACATTTTGATATTCTTCCACTCAAACCGAAACTGTAAGAGATGGTATGATAAAGAAAAGGAAAAAATCAAGATATGTCTTGATTTTCATTTCTAATATAACCAATGCCATAATATCACATGATCATTTCATCTCTCTACAAAATATTCAAAGGAGGCTGTTTTAGAGAAGGTTTTATGTTTCTTTTCTTTTTCTTTGCTGTTGTTGTTTTACAAATACAACTTTGAGTCCATAAATGAAACTTTTTTTTTTCGAGATGAAGTTTCGCTCTTGTTGCCCAGGCTGGAGTGCAGTGGTGCGATCTCAGCTCACTGCAACCTCTGCCTCCAGGGTTCAAGCGATTCTCCTCACTCAGTCTGCCGAGTAGCTGGGATTACAAGCCCCTGCCACTATGCCCAGCTAATTTTTGTATTTTTAGCAGAGATGGGGTTTCACCATGTTGATCAGGCTGGTCTTAACCTCCTTACCTCGTGATCCTCCTACCTCCGCTTCCCAAAGTACTGGGATTACAGGCGTGAGCCACCGCACCCGGCCGATACATTTTAAATATGACACTTTAGGGAGAAGGAAATAGTGCTGATAGGGAGAAAAATGGAGTGAACAGGTGGAGCACAGAGGGTTTTTAAGGCAGTGAAACTATTTTGTATAATACTATAATGGCAAATACATGTAATTTTACATTTATCAAATCCCACAGAATGCACAACATAAAGAGTGAAGCCTAATGTAAACTTGGGGTGATAATGGTGTGTCAATGTAGGCTCAACGTTCTGGTGGAGAATGTTAGCAATGGGAGAGGCTGTGGATGTTTGGGGTAGGGGATATATGGAAACTCCCAATACTTACCTTTCAATTTTTCTGTAAACCTCAAACTTTTCTAAATAATAAAATCTACTGTAATAAAAAAATATTAAATCTAAAAGTGAAGTCAGATTCCAATAAATTCTGGCTCAAAAATTCTCTACAAGCAGAAAAAAATTGGTATACAAACCAAGAAGAAAACATAAGAACAAAAGTTGACATAACAAAACTTGACAGAAGAAAACCTGTTTTAAAGAATTCACATTCTTCCAATTTATATCTACATTATTATTGACAACATTAAAACTGTATGTTAATAAGGATGAGGAACAAAAAATAAAGGACAAGATATTAAATAATTGACACGGTTAAGTATACTGAACTTGAAGTCTGAAGTGCTAGTTCTTTGCTGTGAATATTCCACATGTCTTTAGGCAAGTCTGTTTCCTTCTCTGGGATTCAATATTCTTATCTTTAAAATAAGAGAGTTGAAAGCCTTAACTAAATTAGTGTTTCTTCCAAGGTTTCACTAAAAGAGTAAATATCATTATTATTGATTGTTATTATTACAATGTTAGGCTATCATTTCTCAGCTTTTTCTATGACTTGTCTTCTTTTATCCTGCTGTTGTCAAACTTCCTTCACAAAAGTGCTTACCACTCCTGTTTTCTCAAACAATATTTAATAAAATTCTAAAATTAATTTTTGATGACTATTGTGTGGTTTTTGATTCCTTACATACAATACACACAAGTGATTTGGACACCATAATCATATTTTTGCTTCCAGAATAGCATTTTTGAGTTGGAAGCAAGGTTAAATTTACTTTTGAAATGAAAATATGAAAAATTTTTGAATATAGGGAGAGAACAACCAATGTGGTGTTAAGGATATAGATGAAAATCAATTTGAATTTTAAAACCTGATATTTCCTTACTTACATATCAGTTTGCCAAAAATATTATACTGTACTACAAAACCTTAAATCTCTAACATTAATTTTCTAAGTTTCTATAATATGTATATCTAACAAATTGAATAACAAAAACATATTTACTATGTACTAATAGTATTAGTATATATAATATTGAAATGATAGAAACAGTAAAAAGTTATATGACCATTTTGAATACTGCTTTTGCTGTAACTAAGAAATAAAATGCTGCTGGGCGCAGTGGTTCATGCCAGTAATCCCAGTGCTTTGGGAGGCTGAGGCAGGTGGATAACTTGAGGCCAGGAGTTCGAGACCAGCCTGGCCAACATGATGAAACCCAATCTCTACTAAAAATACAAAAAATTAGCCAGACGTGGTGGTGGGTGCCTGTAATCCCAGCTACTCAGGAGGCTGAGGCATGAGAATTGTTTGAACCCAGGAGTCAGAGGTTGCAGAGAGCCGAGATCTGCCACTGCACTCCAGGCTGGGTGAAAGAGCGAGACTCTGTCTCAAAAAACAAACAAACAAAAGAAATTTAAAAAATAAAATAAAATACCTATCTTGGTATCATATTTCAGGCAAATGGGGAAAATATATAGTTATATACATATTTAAATTCTTTATTTTTAATGAGTCTGTTATCATCATATACTATCCCTGTCAATCTCTAGTACTCAATTTTATCTGAGGACTTCCACTTATGTTTAAGTTGGAATATCAGGAAAATATAGTGAAGTCTCAGATATAGAAAACAAAACAGATAAGCCTTATGATATCCCAGGTTTAACGGCTAGAAAGTTTCCAGGCCACAGTGTGTGGTGGGAGAATTCAGGCAAAGCCAGGTGATCTCCAAAAGTTAAAAACATGGAGCTGGGAGACTGGATACCCAAGCTAGCTACCAGTGATAGTTTTCAGGGCATAGTACAAAAGGGGAGAAATAAGCTCAGAACAAGAACACTGGATGTGTGCAAAGAAATTCTCTTGGTTTTCCAGAAGATCACCACACAACCATTACACACATGAGAGAAAACCATCTATAAAGCTTACATAGGGCACATCTCAACCTACCAGGCATACAAAAATCAAGAAAATAGGAAGAAATCCAGTCAATAGATACTGACCTGGAAATGGCATATGATGTAATTAATAGATGAAGATGGTGAATGAGTTATTATAATAATTTTTACCTCTACAAGATTGTAAACATGAACATGTTAATTAGCGACATGTAGAATATAAAGCAAACACTAATCAAAAATCTAAAGATAAAAAATTATTACTATAATTTAAAATATAATGAATGTTATTAACAGTATATTAGAGAATGGCATGGAAAATCTTAGTGAACTTGAAGACATAACAGTAGTAATTAACCAAAATTAAAGATAGGAAAAAAATAGAAAAAACTGAAAAAGATCAGTAATCTGTGGGAAATTCATGTGGCCTAATGTTATGTCATTGTAGTCCTCCGTGTAGAGGAATAAATAATGGCAGAAAAGCATCCAAATTTAGTAAAATCTATAAATGCACAAATAGTTTAGTACAACTGAAAAGCAGCACCAAAAACACCAACCACAATATGCATAAAGGAAGTAACACCAAAGCCTATTACAGTCAAATGGCTAAAAAACAGTGATAAAGAGAATCTTTAAAAGTTGACAAAGAAAAAAAGGTGCATTAGGTACAATAAATGAAGGTAATTTCAACAGCAGAGCTTTTATCAGAAACAATGCAAGCTAGAAAATAGTGAAACAATATCTTTAAGATAGTGAAAGAAAAAAAAAACCTAGACTTCCATACCGAATTAAAATAAAGTAAAAGTTGTTAATGAAGTACAAAAACTTAAATAACTTATCACAGTCAGATCCTGTTTTACAAGAAACGTTAACAGGATCCTCCAGTCTGTAAAAAAATAATGTAAAATGAAAATGTAGATCTACACTGGTAAATATGTGGGGAAAATATACAAGACAATTTTACTTACTTTCTAAACTTCTTGAAAAGATTATTCTACTCCTTAATGTGTGCTTTGCATAATGACTTCCTTCATAAGGATACAGTATGTGCGTGTTGGGAGTAGCAGGAGTATAGAGAGAAACATACAGTGGAGAAACCTGACAAACACTACTTCAGCCTAGCAATCAAGTTCAACATATACAGTCATAAGTCACGTTGATTACGATGGAAACAGCATTTTATATCTTTTGCCTTCTTTTCAATAGCCAGTAGCCCTAGTATAATCATGGAAAAAAATCATACAATTTTAATAAAGAGTGATCCTACAATATAGCTGTTGAGTACTCCTCAGAACTGTCAAGGTCATCAAAAACAAGAAAGCCTGACAGGCTACTACAGCCATTTATAAACATTACAAGGAAATATAGTGTGGTACGCTGGATGGGATTCCAGCACACACAAAAAAGGCCATCCAGTAAAAACTAAAAAAAATATAAATATTGACCTTAGTTAATGATAATGTGCCAATATTGTTTCCTGAGTTGTAATACATCTACCATATTAATTCAAGATATTAATAATAAGGAAAGTTGTATGCATGGATTTTAGAGATGTATGAGAATTATCTTTACTACCTGCTCATTTTTTTCTTTAAATTTTAAACCATTATAAAAATAAAGCCTTTAAATAAAAATGTAATGGACTGTTTAACGCAAAAAAATAACCAATAATGTGAGCTTTATATGTCAATGTAAAATGTAAACAACAGAATGAAAATCAAGAAGTAAAACATGCAAGTATAATATCATAAGTTTTTATATTTATAGGTAAAGTGGCTTAATATTTCTTGAAAGTAGACTGAGAAAATTTAAAGTTATACACAATAATACATAAAGTAACCACTAGAAAATATTGTAAAGAGGTATAGGTAATAATTTAACAAAATAGACAAAATTGAATCATAAAATATACTCAAATTCAAAGGAAAGCAGAAAAATAACAAAAGCAAACTAGAAAACAAATAGTAATATGGGATTTTAAAACAAAAAACTATTAATAATCATATCCAATGTAAATGCTCTTAACACTCCAATTAAAACTTAGAGATTACTAGAGTACATAAAAAAGGAAAACTCAACTATATGGAGCCTAAAAAAGCATTAAAAATAGACACATATTGCTTAAACATAAACAGATGAAAAATATGCCATTTCAAACTAATCAGAGAGACCTGGGAGAGAAATAATAATATCAGACAAAGCCAATTTCTAAGCAAAGAATATTACCAAGATAAAGAGTGTCATTTTGTAAACACGAAGGGTTTAATTCATCAAAAGTATATTGTAATTATAAACTTTTATGCACCTAATAACAGAGGATCAAAATAAATGTATCAGAAATTGCTAGAACATTAAGGACAAATATGTGTCTACTATTATCCAGATATTGTATATCCCTTTTGCAATAACTAATAAGGAAGAAAACTGAAATGCAATGAGGATGTAGAAGACACGAACACTACTACCCATCCTGATCTAATTGATATTTACAGAACACTCCACCCAACAACAGCAGAATGAGCATTCTTTTCAATTGTATGTGACATATTCCCCAACAACAGCAGAATGTGCATACTTTTCAATTATATACAGAATATTACCCAAACTTCACTGCATTCTGGGCTGTTAAACAAGTCTTACCAAATCTAAAAGGATTCAAAATGTATAAAGCATGGAATTAAACAGTGGAATTAAATTATAAATTCAACAGTAATATAATATCTAAGAAAACTCAAATATATATATAAAAGCTAAACAATACAATGACTCATGGATTACAGGAGAAATAAAAGTCGAATTTAGGATATTTTTCTGTATTTTGAACTAAAAGAAAATGAAAACACAGCCTCACAATTTGTAGGGATTAGTTAATGCAGTACTAAAGGAAAAATTTATAGCACTGTAATAAAAAGTTACAAGGCCTCAAGTTAATTACCATACATTCAACTTTAATGAACTAGAAAACAAATGTGAAGGAAAACCAAAGTAAGCAGAAGAAAGGATATAATACAAATAAGAGAAAATATCCACAAAATAAAAACAGCTATAGGATAAAACTTTTTTGAAATGATTGACATTTTCACAACATGAATGGTGGTGATTATTTTGAGGATGTTTACATATGCCAAAAATTACTTAATTATTTACTTAACATTTGTTCGTTTTCTCTTATGTTGATTTTGCATCAGTAAGTCTCTAAAATGACCATGACATTATGTGTTTAAAGCACTTTTTCCTTGATATCTTAGTATCTAATTTACTCCATAATTCCATGGTCTTATAACATCTAATGATTCTATGGAGAAGTTTGAAAATAAATTTAATTATTGCTGATTTTAGGTATTTTTTTTACTCTGAACATTTTAGTATGTTAGAAAATATTCTATGAGTATCTCACAATTCTGCACACACTGAATGTTCTCTTTTTCAGACTCTTTTCAAAAGCCTATATAGAGTAAACAGTCTTGGAAGACAGATATAGGTGCCTCCCTAAGGAGCAAAAAACAAGCATGTTTTCTGCCCATCATAAGAAATGCAAGTTTTCATTGATCACAGGTTTTCCCTATAATGCAACTCACCATGTGCAGGCACCATCCTGCTGAAAGGGGTGGGGGGCAAAAAGAAATAAAGCAATATGTCGATTTTATGTCTCCTTTATCTAACCCAGCAATGTCATGTCTATTTCCAGCCTCCATGAAAAATGTCAATAAGGTAACATGTTAGCTTGCAAGTAAAATCTCAGACTCTTCATAGTTTTTTATTAATTGACAGATAAAATTGTTTGTATTTATCACATACAGCATATTACTTTGAAACATACATGCAATGTGGAATGACTAAATCTTGCAAATTAGCATAGGCATTACCTCACATAGTTATCATTTTGTGAGAACACTTAATATCTACTCCCTTAGCATTATTCAAGAATACAGTATATTGCAAACTATTATCATCATGTTGAACAATAGATCTCATGAATTTACCTCTCCCATCTAACTGAAATTTTATATCCTTTGACTAACATCCTCCTAATCTCCCTCAAGCACCCAGTCCCTGGTAACTACCATTCTACTTTCTGCTTTTATGAGATCAACTATTTTTGATTCCATATATAAGTGGTATTATGTGGTATTTGTCTTTCTGTGCCTGGCATATTTCATTCAACATAACATCCTCCAGGTTCATCTATATTTTCACATATGACAGGATTTTCTTTATTTTTATGGCTGAATAGTATTCCATTATGTATATATAACACGTTTTTTATCCATTGATGAACATGAGAGATGTTTTTCTTTTATCGGGTAAATCAGATACAGTATTTTCCTCTCTGCTTCTTGCCAAAATGATGTTGATAATATGCAGGTATCCCAGCTCTTAGGGTTTATACCCATCAGTTTATAATTTGGGTTTTGTGAGGATATCTTCTCACTTAGGGTCTTAGTGCATTCCAGCTGTTATAATGAATTACTATAGACTAGGTGGCTTTTAAACAACAGAAATTTATTTTGCATAGCTCTGGAGGTTGGGAAGTCCAAAATCAAGGTATGGACGGATTCCATGTCTAGTGAGAGGTCCCATCCTGATTCATAGTCAGTGGTGTTTTTGCTATAATCTCACATGATGGAAACTGTGAGGGTGCTCTCTGAGGCCTCTCTTATAAGGGCACTATACCCCTTCATGTGGACTTTACCCTCATGACCTAATCACCTCCCAAAAGTCCCACCTCCAATCTCACATTGGGGGTTAGACTTCAATATATGAATTCTGGAGAAACAAAAACATTCAGACCATAGAATCTAATTTTATTATAAATGTGTGTGTATGTGTGTGTTTCTTTATATGTGTGCTTTGCTACCTAGATAATCTGTATGATTTGCAAAAAAATTGATATGGGGAAATTTCCTTATGAGGTATTTGAAGTACAAAGTCAGAAATAGGAAATGAGGAGCAAGGAAGATAGATACCTATTTTGAAGTCTAAATTAGTTGGGTTGTGGGACCAGAACTGTTTTCTATTTGAGAGAACTCCAAGGAAGTACTTTTCTGTGGGGAGCAGGAGGGAGAGGGAAGAAGTATTAGTTTCTCCATAAAAATGAAGGGACTTTCAGAGTCTTGACTTTATAGAGGAATTTGCTAATGTCATTCTGAGAGTTCCTATTATAATAGCACACCATATTTTAAAGCAGGGGAGATTAGGAATGGAGTGAAATCATGGAACATACAGTGTGATGTTTAGATAAGCATTCATTCATGATTGAATTCAATCTTGAATTCAATTGTCCCACACTATACGCAGGGGATTTTTTTCCAGGACTCCCGTGTTTGCCAAAATCTGTGCATTTAGGGTCTTTCTCCTAAAAGAAACAACTCAAGTTTAAAGTGGAAAAAGATGTGAGGTGTGCAAGACCATTCAGAAGACTTTAGAGAAGTTTGGGCAACACAGGTAAGGGCTTCAGCTTACATGGGTGGGGAGAGATGGCAACAAGTGCACAAATTTGAAAGTTTTCATGAGATAAAACTAACAGAACTCAGTGGGTGGGATATGGGGGAAAGGGAAAGGAAATCTTTGGAAAGAGTGAACTCCAATGAGTTGAGTCTACTTATCTGCAAGTCCTGCAGTCAACCCTACAGAATCCACATATATGAAAATTGGCCCTCTGTGTACGCAGATTGTATTCTACAAACACCGAGTACCACATTTGGTTGAAAAAAACTCCACATTTAAATGGACCCAAGCAGTTCAAACCTGTGTTGCTCAAAGGTCAACTGTAATTGAATAACTTGTGATGACTAAGGTCAATATATAAGGCATTATGGATTTATTTCTGAATTTTGAAACACAAGCCTAAACCAGCATTAAATTTTACAATGGCATGAAAATTCTTTTAGGATGGATTTATTTAGTCTAGCAGAAACTGCTCATTTAGATTATGGTTTTATTGAGCTATCACTCAATAGTATGCTACATAAAGGAATTAAAAATACTATTAGTAAACAGCATATATTATTTAGAGCTTAATATTTCCTCAAACCAAGATTTGTTTTAGAGCTTAGATATACAAAGCCCGTCTCTAAAGATTAACTGTTTTTTCCACAACAAAAAAAGGTTTTATGTATTAAAAGAATGACTGTTGAAGATGATCTTTTCCCACATACCTTATGGGAAAGACTATCATTTCTCGGCTTGGATCAGAATTTTCTCTGATCTGATTGTCTTGTTGTTGTCAATATTGTTGTTTCTGCATCTCTTCTTTGGTTCTAAGATGAACAGAAAATACACCCATGTGCCAGTGCTTTTTGTCCATAACAGATTTATTGGTGTCCATTTATCATCGCATTGCAACTCTGGTAGCACAAGATAAATGGAGCTATTCAGTCCTTTTCTTTTCCTTAGTTGCTTGTCAGCTTCTCAGAGTGGAAGGAGTGATGGTGGCAAAATTAAGCAACGGAGACACAGTACAGAAAGTCCTTCCAGGTGAAGTTCAAGTTGCAATAACTTTATCATCAGAGACTTTTCCCCATATTCTGTTCTGAGGGAACTTTAAATAGAAGTCAAATAGCTAACTGTAAATCTAGACAGCACAACACAGAGCTGGGTGAACCTTGGATGCTTGTGCCACAGATTGGAATAAATCTAAGGTGTTTTTTGTTTGTTTTTACTCTCCTGAAGTGACTGGAATATGAAAAATCAAGAATTTTTTTCTTCATAAAAAGAGTTGCTACCCTTAATAACTTATTTGCCTATCATTATATTGAGTGTTCATTTTAAAAAACATGATTATACTAAGAAGTTCCCCATTTGTTTTAGAAATGCTGGATGCCCAGGGAAAATAAGACTTTGAATAGTGTAAACGCTGATGAGTTGAGTCTAGTTATCTGAAGCTGAAGAAATTTTAGTGACTTTAGTTATTGCCAGTTTTAAGAAAAACAGACACTGGAAGTAGATGTACATCAAATACTTCTCAAATTTGAGACAATCAGATCACAAAGTCAGTTAATGTGATCATAAATATGAATTTACATAAGAGGAAATTAAGTTCTTTACATTATATGTTAATTTTTCATTTTACCTATAATTGCCCTGTATCTAAAATTTTTTCCTATCTCCCCCCAAAAATCAGTAAAAAATGAAAATGTTAGGAGAAATTTTTCAGACTAGAAACTTCATATAAATATCATAAAGACTGAAACTGTTAGTTGAAAGTTATGGATTTTATATATATATATAATATATATTGTATATATATACAATATATATTTTATATATATATATATACACACACACACACACACGTTTACTTCCCTTTCTTCCTTTGTCTTGTCTAGTTTTATTTATGAGATAGAATAAGGCTATGATATTATGATACCTTTCTGATAAGATTTAAATATAGGGCAACTTGCTTCATTGAAAACAATTTTATGATCTCTTATACCAGGAATCAACCTAAAAAAATACTTCCTTAACAATCATAAAGTGAGTTTTTCTTTTATATTTATGTGTTAGATAACAAGCGGCACCAGCCTATATAAGCATCCAGTCATTTTCAAGCATAAATGAGTATCAAAAAATTTGTGCTGGTAAATAAAGTTAAAGTGTTTTTAGATCAACTGAGTGCCTTCTCAACAATTACACTGGATACATACTATATCTTAGGCACTCTTCTAAGTGCTGGGAATATAGAGTAAACATAAGAGAAAAAAATTCACGGCCTCATGAAGCTTAGTTTTAAAAAATGTGATTTCTAGTATATAAGAGAGTCTTAGAGATTAAATTTGATATTGCTATGTAATAGCAATAACTTTGTATTTCTGGCACTGTCTGATGTATATGTTGCTAATATAGATGGGTTATAATGTATTAAGTTATTCAGTTATTGAACTTATATGTGTGTTAGCAACATGCAACAGTCTGTGAGAATGTAAGAATGAACAAGATTGGAACAGTACTCACCCTGGGCCCACTAAAGAAGATTTGCACTGAGTAAACAATTAAAATATGAAGAGTCAAGAGAAATGTGGAGGGTGCCCTAAAAGTCAGAGGGGGGACTTAATTTAGAATAAAGGTTCAGAAAATTTTCACCAAATAAATTAAATTTCAGCAGAAACCTATTGGATCAGTTACAGACATCCCAATGAGGGAAGGAGAATATCCAAAGGCTCCGGGGTAGGGTGTGCTTGGTGTAGAAGAGTATGAAGAAAAAAATTATTCAAGGTATGAAACTTTCCAATAATAACAAAATAATGTGTGTTTGAGGTGATGGATATACTAAATACTCTGATTTGATCTTTATACATTCTATGAATGTATCAAAATGTTATATGTACATCACACATATGTACAAATACTATGCAGCAGTTTAAAATAAAAATAAATTTAAAAAATGTAAATCAATGTAAAAGTATTTTTGGTTGTATAATTAGATTGTCCTCACACTAACATCCTAAAATAATAACAGTTAATCCTATCCTCATGGATATGAACTGCCAGAAGATATCAAAGATATCTAAGGAAAGCTGATGTCGTGAAAGTCCCAAGATAAAAATATCTAGTAACTTGTCACAATGAAAATATTTAAAATATTCAGAAACTAGAATGATTTTTTTAAAAAATTCTTATAAATTAGAAGGTATACTAGATACTCAGCAGGATATTTCATCTGTAAAATAACAACACACACACATACACACACACAAATCAGAAAACAAGAAAAAGTTTCTGACAAATGTAAGTTTAAACTTCTGTAGTTTAAACTTTTAAAATTCTTTATTTCAAAGCAAAAATGCACAAAAATACAATGTACATTGTTTAATACCAATGTAGTGATCTGGAAGAAAATGTAAAGTGTTCTCCCATAAAGACATAATTTTATGGAGGGAAGTCCAAGTGATCCATCTGCCATCTGTATGATATGAATTATACAATGGAAGAATATTTTTAGTAATTATAAAATGGAATAATATTTCAATAATTTAAAATTAAGGAAAAAAATTACTAAAGATATAATAGAAAAAACTTTCCCTGAACTGAAGACTACATATTATATTAAATATGATCAGTAAATGCTAAGAAACATGAACAAAAATCAAGCCATACATTCTGATTGAGTTTAAAAATACCAAGGACAATGCAAAAAATTCTAAACATTTCCTAAGAAATAAAAAGGGCCCCTACTAGAAACAAATAGGCAACAAACATGATTTATTATCACGTCAAGTTCAACTGGATTAACGTTACATATGAATCAAATAAGACCTAGAGTCACAACAAATTCTAGTGTCAAAATTGACAAGCACTAAGGCTTTTGCATGTTGAAAAACTCTTCATTGTTTATTGGTTATTTCAGACAACTCAGTATTACCACCACCAAATACCATATTGAATTATATTGGCGACTCCAGAAAAAAAAAATGAATTCATGGATGAATTCAGTAAATAAACCCTAAGGATTCAAAAGAGAGTGACTGGGTTTCTAAAAACTCTGCATTGCTTAGCATCAATACTGTTTTTTGTTTTCTTTTGTTTTGCTTTGTTTTGTTTTGTTTTGTTTTTTTGAGACAGAGTCTGGCTCAGTCACCCAGACTGGAGTGCAGTGGCAAGATCTCTGCTCACTGCAAGCTCTGCCTCCCGGGTTCATGCCATTCTCCTGCCTCAGCCTCCTGGGTAGCTGGGACTACAGGCGCCCGCCACCACGCCCAGCTAATTTTTTGTATTTTTTTTTAGTAGAGACGGGGTTTCACCATGTTAGCCAGGATGGTCTCGATCTCCTGATCTTGTGATCCACCCGCCTTGGCCTCCCAAAGTGCTGGGATTACAGGCGTGAGCCACTGCGCCCGGCCACATCAATACTGTATTTAAACAAATTTTACTTCATTCAAATAATTGTTAATTCAGCAAGCAAAATTAAGTAGGTTATTATTGCAAAAAAGAAAGTATAACTTTTACCTTTGTTTGCAAATAGTTATCATTATGCCAAATAAAGAACACCCTCAGGGAATAGATTGTACCTCAGTGTAATGTGGATTATTGTTTAGTTCTAAGATAGTACATATATTACTGATGCAGTTTTTATTTATTTAGAATAACACCATGGGTTATCTTAGACAACAAGTTGTAATTGTTCTGAATTAATGTAACATTACCCAAACAACTAGAAAGATAAAGAGCTCTTGTCAGGCATTAAAATGGTTCTAAGCATATCTTTCAACTAAATATGCCTCCCTAAAGGAGAATTGGCAAGAAACAGAAGCTAATATTTTAATTCTTGCTGTGTTGCTAAACATATCTTATACCTCAGCTAGCCTCCATTTGCCTCTTTTTTGATATAATAAGTAGGAATAATGACAAGATTCTATATGGGAGAAAATTTCTAGAAAATTTATAGAACTGATTTCATTATGATCTTCATGTTAAAAGGAACAGGGATATTTTCCAAGCTACTTTAAAAGCAAGGGTTAGAAAAATAATTATCATGAGGATTCCCAATGACGGTAGCTGAAGTCACTGGGAATTGAGGTAGATGTGAAGAGGCAGTTTTTTCATTCTGTCTTCTTATTTCCACGGTCTTTCTCCAATGGCATTTCTGTTTCTCTTTGAATTTGCATTCCCTCTTTTCCCTTCCAATAAGTTCCATCATTTCTTTCTCATAATCTTACCTTATACATTTTCTTTATGTCCTTACTTTTCCTTGACTTGTTTTCTTTTAATTTCAATTTCTACCCATTTGCTTCAAGTTTCCCAATTCCTATTTACAAGTAACTTGGCTATCTCATAAAGGGTCTGCCCTTGTATAAGACGTCCTCACTCCAATAAAATGGAATCATGTGGCACAAAACATCGTCAGTTACATCTGTGAAATAGAATGAAAGATATTAGAGGCTAGGAAGGGTAGGAGGAAGTGGAGGTGGGGTGGAGGATATAGGGAGGAATTTGTTGAATGATACAATATTACAGATAGATAGGAGGAATAAGTTCTGGTGTTCTATAACACTGTAGAATGACTATAGCTAACAAAAATATATAGCTCCAAATAGCTAGAAAGACATTGAATTTTCCCAACACAAAGAAATGATAAATGTTTGAGATGATGGATATGCTAATAACCCTGATCTGATCACTATACGTTATATGTGTCACAACATTACTATGTACAATTATTATGTCAATTAATAAATGAAAACTAAAACTAAAACTAAAAATAATAAAAGCACCAAATAGAAAAACAACAACAACAAACCCAGAATCACCAACAGCAAACATGTTCATGTAGGCAGCATAGCACAAGGGAAGAGCAAAGTGATGGGCAGATACTTATTGAAAACCAATAAAGTATTATACCACAGAAGAGATCGTCCTATTGATTATGACTGACATTCTTAGGAGAAAAACAGGAAAGCATTTTGAAGTTTTTGAACAATTTCAATAAGCGTTCTTAATGCCACAAAAAGTTGTATGCTTATTTATTTATGCTTATTTATTTGACACCTGTCTTCTTTGCCCCAACTCTCACTGCCTAGCACATTGCATGGCACATAGTTTATATGGAATAAATAATTGAATAAATATTTTTTAAAAAACTGCTTTGCCATTAAAGCTTCCAAGCGTAGTTCCTTGTATTATTTTTAAAGAACGACACTTTGAAACTTCATTTATTTCCATATCTAGTCAATAAAAATAATGATAAAAGTCTGAGGAAGAAACTAAGAAAACATTTAATGCAATTATTTAATATTTTCTTCCATAATTCTCCAATCTGCAGAATCTAGGAAATATGTCAATTATCCTAGACACTATTTCATGTGTTTTTATTTGTTTTATATAAATGTATTGTTGGAATCACAAACCTAAACAAAAGAAGGAGGAGGAGGAGGAAGAGAAGACATACTTCTCCTTTGAACCATCCCATCCTGACTCGCAGAGGACAAATCACATAAAGATTCCCTGCCATCATTACGGGCTTTCTGGACCTCAGTTTTCCTACGTTTTTTGTCTGCTGTATGATCTATCGTCCAACTCCTGAGGGAAAAGAGACGTTTCTATTAATGCAACCTTTCATATGATATGTGGATGTAAATTGACAAACTTGGTTTCTTCATGTGATTTTTTTTTCTTAATTAGCACTCTGTTTCTGAAAAAAAAATCTTTTGCTGTTTCTAGAGGAATTTTTCAAGAGTTAGATACTCATAACTGCTTCATAGAAAGAACTAAATACATGAAGGTCTTTTAGACACCTCTAGCTAAAAATCACTTGAGTCATATAGGACTATATTCACATGCCAATGCCATCAATATTTTTGAAGCCTTTTTATCAATTGGTTCTGACAACTCCAGCTAGAATATCAATGTCATAATAAGTCAAAATCCTCTTAATTCATGCCATTGCTTTTAAGATCATTATATATGATTTACTTTCTTGGAGAAAGAATGATTTTTCACATGTATATGAGACTTGTAACATTAAAAATTGTGCAAAATTTAATACAATCTAAGCTAAAGCCATTAATGAGTTTGAAAACCTATTTACTGTTTAAGTATTCCAAAATTTGCTATTTTTAAAAAATAGATATTGAACTCTAGGTCTATCTAAAATGGACTCTATATATTATCTGGGGAAAACAAAAATCAAGAGGATACTTCAAGTATGGCTAAAATAATTCATAAACAGTGTTATTACCTAACACAGGATTGCTAGATATTTGTTATAACACAGAAGCAGAGATTTACATTTGGATATCAAGAGCCACCATTTGCTGAACAACCCTCATTTGCTGCAATTGCAGTAAGTGCTTTATATTATACCTTGCTTGTTTTGAAAACTAGGTGTGTTGATCATCTGAGTTGAAAATTACAGAATCCACTCTATCTGCAGTACCAGGAACAGATTCATGAAAGAGTTTTAGAAGGCTCCCAGAATTTTAGGCAAGGGTAAGCCTGCAGGAAAACACTCAAGCTTGGTGGGACCTAACTAATAAGTTAACTTCTGCTGAGGACCTCAGGACCAGGTTGCCTCCACTACCGTCTCTGCCAGCACAATGGATGCATATTCCATCAATAGCTCATTTTCAAATCAATGTCTTTTATGAATGCATGTGTTTAATAGAACTTAGATTAGTTGCAAGGAAAGCTGAATGCTATTTCTATTGCTTTAATGTTACATCATTATTTTATATTTTACCTTAGGATTCTAAGATTCATAAAATCAAGACACATTGAAATCATATGATTGTAGTAAAAGGATTTTGATTAGCCAAGAATCATAAGTCCCCACTGGAGCAGGTATTGAACTTTCATTCCTCATTTAAGAAAACAGATTCACAGGTTATGTAATTTGATCAAATCCTAATTGCTCCTAAATTTTGGTGAAATAATCACTGTGTTTGGCTAACATTTTTAACTTATCATGTCACTGCCCATTTAAGAATCCCAATAAAAATAAATTGATGAAACACTAAAGTCAATTTGGTATTCATTTAACTTTAAATAAAATATTTTTCTGCATTAAGGAATTGATTAGTATTTTCAAAATCCAAACAAATGGACAGATAACACTCAATATCAGGTAGAAAAAGAACATAAACTGATGTAAAGATTAAGAGCAGAGATTTAAGAATCAAATTGCCTGGATTGTGGTCTTCTTTTGCTTTTTGTTGTTTTAAATTTTTGTGGTATTTTGCTTTTATTTGATACAATAACTTTTACAAATTACTTAAGCATTTTGTTCTTTAGTTTCCTCATCTGTAAAATGTGAAACAAATAGTATACAAATAAAATACATTTTAATTTTAAAATTTAAAAAAGCTTTTGTGAAATCATTTATAGTAGTTCTGGATGTGTAGTGAGTTTTAAGTAAATGCTGTTATGGGTAGGGTGCCAAATGCAGCAGAAATGAGGTGGGATTTGAGCTGGAACAAATTGTCTTAAGCCTCCCAAAGTGCTGGGATTACAGGCTTGAGCCACCGCACCTGGCCAATATAATCTTTATCATTGTATCATTGCTCCTAGCATAATGCTAAGCACATTTGTGGTAAGTGCTTACCAAATATTTGTTGAAGGAGTGAATGAAGGCATCAGTAAACCCAGTCAACAAATTAATCATCTCAAATTATAATGTGAGCTTAATTTCTTATACCAAATATGTAACAGCATGTTATAATGGAAGAAACAGTCAAAGGTCTGATTTTGACATCCTCGTCACATGATCTTGTGCAAGTTATTATGAGTTTTTTTGGATTGTTTGTTTCCTCAACTACAAATAAATAAAATGAAGAACTCTTACTTCAAGGAGATATGAGAAGTGAAATAAAATATATGAGAAGTCAAAATACGACTTGGTAACTGTTGAAATGCTGTGCAAATGTTAGTTGTTATATTAAAGTTGATTTAAATTATAAGAGAATACATCTTGATGGGTTACTAATAACTATAAATGGCCAATAATGTATTTATATTGTGCACCTCTGAAATACATTAAGCAAAATTAGTTAAAAGCTACCTGAAATCAAGAAATCATTATTTGGGTGGGAAATTTTCATTAAAAATTTGATTCTAAGTGAAAGTTACCAAAATGGCAAATACATTTTTCCTTTTTCTCATGTGAGAATTCAAGGCTGTTGAAGTATAACTTGTTACATATACTAAAGAATGGAATTAATAAAATCCATTTTCACTGCTCGCAACAAAACCTTACCTATTTTGAGAAACTTAAAATGGATTATATTTTTAATTAACTTTTTTTTTTTTGAGATGGAGTCTCTCTCTCCCAGCTGGAGTGCTGTGGCATGATCTTGACTCACTGCAACCTCTGCCACCCAGGTTCAAGTGATTCTCCTGCCTCAGCCTCCTAAGTAGCTAGGATTACAGATGCGCCACCACGCCTCTACTTTTTGTATTTTTTAGTAGAGATGGTGTTTCACCATGTTGGCTAGGCTGGTCTTGAACTCCTGAATTCAAGTGATCCATCTACCTCAGCCTCCCAAAATGCTGA
Source organism: Pan paniscus (assembly GCF_029289425.2). Lineage (NCBI taxonomy): Eukaryota > Metazoa > Chordata > Mammalia > Primates > Hominidae > Pan > Pan paniscus. The sequence goes on along the minus strand of NC_073258.2, from coordinate 40,076,928 downwards.
CTTTACAGGAGTGAGCAACTGCACCCAGCCAGCATTTTGTTTCTAAGAAAAGATATAACAAGTAATTTATAATGTAAAGAATTCTTTATGACATATACTGGAGATGTAAATCAAAGAGAAAACAGAAAAAAATAAAATGATAGAAAATATCCTTCTTTGAGTGTTGTTATATACAACTTACTAATACTTACCTTATCATCCAGTGTGTTTATGTATGTGTGTGTGCATGTTCAGTGATAGACATTATTACCATTCATTTCCAGTGAACAATTAATTTTTTAGTAGAGTTTTTCTTCACTAGAGGCAGGTTATTTTTATTAAATGGAGCATGAAAAATTAAAAGAGCTGCTTGAGTCCAATTAGATCTTCTAATTTCTATTTTGTTTCTAATATTTAATGTATACTAGTTATCATCTTTAAGTACCCTATGAGGATTTCAAAAAATAATTCAGAATATATTTTATATCTCACACCTATCCTCATCATATTTCACATATGAGGTTGTAATTTAAGCTGTTTTACAAGTATATAGAAATCTTTTTAAAAATGAAATAAGAGAAAATTACTGGTATATAAAAAGTTTTCCTTTTCTGGATTCTTTCAGAACACAATGTTCTTTATGTTTGAGCCTAGGTGTTTCGTTAATGATTTCAAATCTATTTACTCCTATATATAGTTTCTTCAGTTGCTACATTCTGAGGAATCTTAGGAAGGCTCTCTTTTTTTTTTTATCAAAAAAAAAAAAAGACACAGCAGGCATCTTCCTTTGAAAAGTTATCTAGTGTTTAGTAACAGTTTATTCAGAGGAGTGGATAGAAAAATGGGGAAAAAGGCTGTTCCATATTTCTATTGCCAATGTCTCAGAGAAAATAGAACTGCCTCAATATCTCTGTTTCCCTAATAAACTGTTCATTCTTTAACTTAATGAAATGGAGGGAATGAAGGGGTGGCCTGCCCCTCCACACCTGTGGGTGTTTCTCGTCGGGTGGGATGAGAGACTGAGAAAAGAAAGAGACACAAAGACAAAGTATAGAGAAAGAAAAGTGGGCCCAGGGGACCCATGCTCAGAATATGGAGGACCCGTGCCGGCACCAGTCTCTGAGTTTCTTCAGTATTTATTGATCATTTTCTCTACTATCTTGGAGAGGGGGATGTGGCAGGACAATAGGGTAATAGTGGGGAGAGGGTCAGCAGGAAAACATGTGAACAAATGTCTCTGTGTCATAAACAAGGTTAAGAAAAAGGTGCTGTGCTTGGATGTGCACATACATAAACATCTCAATGCATTGAAGAGCAGTATTGCCGCCAGCGTGTCCTGCCTCCAGCCCTAAGGCGGTTTTCTCCTGTCTCAGTAGATGGAATATACAATCGGGTTTTACACCAAGACATTCCATTGCCCAGGGACAAGCAGGAGACAGATTCCTTCCTCTTATCTCAACTGCAAAGAGGCCTTCCTCTTTTACTAATCCTCCTCAGCACAGACCCTTTACGGGTGTCAGGTTGGGGGATGGTCAGGTCTTTCCCTTCCCAGAGGCCATATGTCAGACTATCACCTGGGGAGAAACCTTGGACAATACCTGTCTTTCCTAGGCAGAGGTCCCTGCGGCCTTCCTCAGTGTTTTGTGTCCCTGGGTACTTGAGATTAGGGAGTGGTGATGACTTTAAACAAGCATGCTGCCTTCAAGCATTTGTTTAACAAAGCACATCCTACATAGCCCTAAATCCATTAAACCTTGAGTGGACACAGCACATGTTTCTGCGAGCACAGGGTTGGGGGTAGGGTTACAGATTAACAGCATCTCAAGGCAGAAGAATTTTTCTTAGTACAGAACAAAATGGAGTCTCTTATGTCTACTTCTTTCTACATAGACACAGTAATAGTCTGATCTCTCTTTCCCCACAAAGGAACATTAATTAAATGCATGTGGCATATTTGATACTTACAAAGAAGATAATTTTTTTAAAAAAATAATCTTTGTATGGGTAACAGAATTTGCAGCTTAATCATGTTGCTTCTCTTTATGAAAATTTTTACTCATATAAGGAAGATAAATTCACTGCATACATACTTTGAGTACCACAGCTTGGCTGGTTACTGCATCTTCAAAAATAGAGACTACTAGAGAACATCCACAGGTTGATAATTTAAAGTCCAAAGACATGGAATCATTTCCATGCAATAGAAGCTAAGTTCTATTAGAAAGTTAACAATTATATATCTGGGGCAAAGTTTATAAGATCAAGCATTGTAGAAAGATCTGTACATATTTAGCCACCAACAGGCGTCACTTGGTATTACATATTAACACTTTAAATAGGTTGCTTAGCAGGATGATTGATGTATATTTTAAAATGTGTAGTTTACCAAATGCCACACAAATACATTATAGCAAAAAAATGTATTTTTTCTAAATTTATGTACTTGCTACAAAAGAGAAGATGGAATATTTGGCATTTCGTCAAAAGCGTAGAGGTTAGCTCTGGAGTGGAATTTATCTAGCTCTCTCTCTCCCAAATGTTCATAATGCCATTATTTGAAAGAATATAGGAATGTTGAATCATTATCTCAGCTAGATAAATATATCTCTGCCCTTATTGTAGCAAAGTTGCTCATTTTGGAACTCTTTTATATAGAACAGATTGGAAGTGACAAAGACAATATGTATTTCAATAGTCTTATCTTCATATTGAGAGAGCAGAAAGGAAGAAACCAGCTAGGCAGATAGGGCAAAGTGTCCTCAACAGAATTCCCTCTCTAGCAAAGAGCAGCTTGGAAGATTGGGCTACAAACATAGATAAGGAAGGGAGTTCCAGCACAGAAGGAGAGCCTCCTGGGTAATCAGCAAGCTTCAAATACACAAGGTGGGCCCCATTAAGCACATTGGGGGCCCTAGTGACCACATTCCTTTCCTTTTTTTGGACATACTAAGATAAGGAAGCTTGCGGGGAGGGGTGGGGCAGCAGGGAGGGGTGCTTGCAGCTACATGAATAAGAAGAACTACCTTGGGCCAGGCACATTCACCATGATGGGTTCTGCCCCCGCCGAGCACATGCACAGTGGGGAAAAAATAAGCAACATGGAGTAACTTAGCCTAAGGATCTGCCTGTGCAATAAAAGGTTGGGGTGGTGGCTGCCAGAGATTCATGCCCTATGCGGATGACACACCTAGTCCTAACTGGTTTTTTTGTGTCTTAAGTAGATAAGATACCCACTCCCCACTAGCTCATTTATAAAAACCCTCGCATTTCACTGAGAAATGGGCAACGTTGTTCGAGGCCCCTCTCTACAGCAGAGAGCTGTTTTCTTTCTTTTGCCTATTAAACATCTGCTCTAACCTCACCCTTGGTGTGGTTCTTTGTCCTTAATTTCCTCGGCTGTGAGACAAAGAACTTCTGGTGTCACGCCAGACAACGAGGCCATTTCAACATCTTAATCATGCTGGCACACTTATCAATGCACTTCAAGATCTTATGGCAATACTTATATAAGTTCATCTAACTCATTTAACTTGAGAGACTGTGATGTTTCATGGAAATGGACTTATGTCTGTTTTGAAAATTTGATGAAAGAGTGTGAGGACATGCAGTGTGTCTTAAAGACTTGGCTCCTTCATTATAGTAACAAAAGAATTTCCTCTACAATCCAGAACTCGAATGTAGAATAATTTTATTCATTTAAGTACATCATCTCTTTTTCTTTTCTTCTATCAACAGTACTTTATGCTAAGTAAGCCATTGCTTAACTTTCTTCTAGTTGGTAATGTCTCCTCCCTTAATTTCTGCTAAGGGTAATTTCACAAACATATAAATTTTTAAATTCTCAGAGAGCGATAAACATATGTGAAGTTCTGAATAAGAACAGGCTGTTTTCTGAATATCTCATGTAATTTCCAATATTAATGTTTTCTTACTGAAACAGAAATCTCAGTCAATGATAGGAATTTAGTATTTGAAGACAAGTATACAGAGCTTTCGCATCCTGGAATTAACATTGAGAAACAAACACACAAACAAAAAACTAACATAAATTAGTTTTCCACATTTTTTTAGGTCACTTACCTGGAATTAGCCAAATTGTGAGGTTTGAAGGCATAGTCTTCCAGACTTCAATTCTATCCAGCACTTTGAACACCAACTTTTAGTTTGCTAGAAATACTCACAAAACCCTCTGAATGTTGTCATACACTGAGTACAGTTTATTACAGGAAAATGATATATTGAAACCAGCCAAAGAAAAAGACAGGGTTCCAAATAAAATGTGTCTGTTGTCCTCAGGATGCGTTACACTCCAGGGATGGCCAATGATACATTTTGGATATTTGTCCTTTCCAAATCTCATGTCAAAATTTGATCTCCAATATTGGAGGTGGGGCTGGTTGGTGAAAGGTGTTGGGATCATCTGGCCAGATCAATCATGAATGGCTTGGTGCTATTTTCTCCATGTTAGTGAATTTTTGTTCCATTAGTTCCCAAAAATCTGATTGTTAAAAAGGGCCTTGTGCCTTTCTCCTTTCTCTCTTCCTTCCTCATGCCATGTGATGCCTATTCCCCTTTGACTTCTGCCATGAGAGGAAGCTCGGTGAAGCCCTCAACAGGAGCAGATGCTGGTGCCATGCTTGTTATATGGCCTGCAGAATGATGAGCCAAATAAACTTATTTTCTTTATAAATTACCCGGCCTCAGATATTTATTTATAGCAACACCAAATGGACTAGGGCAAGGAATATTGACAAACTATGAAATTTATCCAAGCTTCAGTGTACGGAATTTTTATTGGGCTTCTTTATGTAGTCATGACTGATTGATTGATTGATTGCCACTGTTGTTGAACTCAGTTTTCAGCACCCCTCTTCCTAGAGGTCATTATATCCTGTATCTCAAACGGTCCACCATGAGTCACCTCATTAGCATAAATTATTAAGTGTGGTCCAAGAGGCTCACTATGAGTAACAAAGACAGTTCAATCACTCAGGAAATTTAAAGCATTTATAAATTACTTCCAGGAGTCAGTGGTAAAGGAGAGACCTCTGTTTGGGCAAGGAGAAATTATTCATGACACACCACCCAAAAAATATAACTAATTTTTCCTAAATCTACTGTAAACAAAAAATAAAATCTAGGCCCCCCAATCAACTGAACTCATTTGTTTTTTGTTGTTGTTGTTGTGTGTTTTTTTTTGTTTTTGTTTTTTTGGTGGAAGGGGATGGAGTCTTCCTCTGTCAACTAGGCTGTGGTGCAATAGTGCAATCTCAACTTGCTGCAACCTCTGCCTCCGAGGTTCAGATAATTCTCCCACCTCAGCCTCCAGAGTAGCTGGAATTACAGGCACCTGCCATCATGCCTGGCTAATTTTTGTATTTTTGTAGAGTCGGAGTTTCACCATATTGGCCAGGCTGGTCTTGAACTCCTGACCTGAGGTGATCTGCCCACCTTGGCCTCCCAAAGTGCTGGGATTACACGTGTGAGCCACAGTGCCCAGCCTCAACTGAACTCTTTGGCGAAGGGAATCTCAGAGAAATCTGAAAAGTCATAAAGGTAACGCAGGTTAGACAAACTTCATTTTTGGAGTTTAGACACAACTGACCAGCATTAATGTGAAATAGCGATCGTGAGACTGACAGAATGGACTCTTTGTGACAATAAGATACCAAATTGTAAACAAGACTTAAGGCCTTGCAAGGCAAGGGTTACATCACAGCTTACAAAGCATAAAATCTCATTAAACTGGTTAAACTATTGTTAATCTGTTATGGCTTATTTCCAACCTGACTCTGGTATAGCATCACACAACAAATAGCACACCCCTTATCTTAACCTAAGTGTTCCTTTGTACCGACTTGAAGTCTTTGACAATGCTTCACTCTTTTAACCAATTGCAAATTAAAGAATGTCTGAATTCACCTATAACCTGTAAGCCTCCACTTCGAGATGACATACCTTTTCAGGCCAAACTAACGTATACCTTCCATGTATTGACGTGATGTTACCTGTAATTCCTATCTCCCTGGAATGTATAAAAACAAACTGTAACCTGACCACCTTTGCACACTTTGTCAGAACCTCTTGAGGCTGTGTTCCTCAGGCCATGGTCACTTATACTGGCTCAGAATAAATTTGAGACTATAATAAACATTAAAAAATATAGAGTTTGTCCAACAATGATAGACTGGATCAAGAAAATGTGGCACATATACACCATGGAATACTATGCAGCCATAAAAAATGATGAGTCCATGTCCTTTGTAGGGACATGGATGAAATTGGAAATCATCATTCTCAGTAAACTATTGCAAGGACAAAAAACCAAACACCGCATATTCTCACTCATAGGTGGGAATCGAACAATGAGATCACATGGACACAGGAAGGGGAACATCACACTCTGGGGACTGTTGTGGGGTGGGGGGAGGGGGAGGGATAGCATCGGGAGATATACCTAATGCTAGATGACGAGTTAGTGGGTGCAGCACACCAGCATGGCACATGTATACATATGTAACTAACCTGCACATTGTGCACATGTACCCTAAAACTTAAAGTTAATAAAAAAAAATATAGAGTTTGGTTTTTTCATTAAAATTGTTTTCACATTGTTATTTAGTGCATATTTAGAAAATCATTTTTTCTTTCTTTCCTTTCATTCTTTCCTTTCTCCTTCCTTCTTTATTTCTTTCTTCCTTCGTTTCACAGAGAGTTTCTAATTTAAACTAGAGACAAAGATTTTTTTTGGGCTGGCAACTATTTCTCAGCAATTAGGAGAATTGCTGGATAGTAGAATTAGGACCATAGCTCTCTTTCATAAACTGGATGGTAGAATATCAGATGTCCACAAATGTCATTTCCTCAATATCTGCTCAAGAATCTCACTCAGTACATAAAAACGCATTTAAGCTATCCGTGAGAATGTTTTGTGTGCTGCAGAAGACCTGATTTGGAAAACACTATGTGAAAATTTACTGTAAATTTTTGTTTTTTGGCAGTACTAATACTAAACAGAAAGAAAGGCAGTAATGCAATAGAGTGGACATATTTGTTCCTCCCCTACACACTTACTGATATTAATTGGACAGACTTTATGAGTAAGTAAATTAAGATATCCTACTCCACTAGAAATATAATTGCTACCTTTCTTATATTTTCTTTCCTTTTCTCTCCTTTTTAAAATGTACCCTCCTCTGCCTTCATCTTCATTAGCCCTTTATTAAAATGCAAATGCCTTTGGTAAAGATCAATCCTTAGATAAATTTGCATCTGAGATGCTTAACCTGGTAAGAATATGGAAGAAAAAATATAGGGCAAAGTTAGGGAATGCATAGCTAGAAAAAGATATATATATATAAAGGAATAAAGATAAGAGGAGAAACCCATGGAAGTATTTCAGAGTAGTCAAAGAGGAAGATTTTGGAAAGAATCAAAGATAGACTCTTTTTATGTTCCCTCAGATGGTTTTGTCAAATGAATTTACGTAGCATGGCTTTGCTTCTCTTATTTTAGGTTGTTGGCTCTGTTAAAATAAAAACTTTAGACAAATTAAATTTAATGGAGTTTAATTTAGCAAATAACATGATTTGTGAATTGGGCAGTCCTCAGAATCAGAGCAGATTCAGAGACTCCTGCAATGCTGCGTGGTTGGGGAGAATTTATGGGCAGAGAGAAAGGTACAGAATCTGCTGTATTGGTTACAGCTCAATGTCAGTCTTATTTGAACACAGTTTGAACAACTGGCTGCCTGTGATTGCCTGAAATCTATGCTTGGTACAAGAGTAGGTTACAATTTGCTTATCCATCCAGTTAGGTTATAGTTCATAATGTTCAAAGAGACCTTTAGGCCAAACTTAAAATATGTAAGGAGGCAGCTTTAGGCTAAACTTAATTTAACAGCTCTTAGTTTGTGATAAAGCTGTCAGCATTAAGAAAAACTAGTTCAACTCAACAAAAAGAACAAACATAAGTTAAAGAAGCCTAGCCCATCTAAATCTATTAGCCAGGGTTATGAGATACATTCATGAAAGAAAAAAATAGTTAATGATTCAATTTAAAATATAGGGAAATATTGAATTGACACGAATTTTGAATTCTGAAGAGTAAAAAATAGCAATGTATGCACATTATCAAGTTACTTAAATATCTCAGGCTAACATCTTACTTGTCAAGAATTTTCTGCTAAAACGTGAACATTTTGCTGTTGCTTTTCCCCTCACGTTGAAGTCAAAACATCTAGAATTAAGTCCTGGCTCTGTTATTAACTGTCTCTCACATATTAGAAGCAATTGCTTATATCAGCTGACCTGCATTTTCCTCATCTATAAAAGCAAAATAATCAATTATTATATATATGGTAAGATGATAAAATAATAATGATATATAATGGATGTGAATTGTAAAGTGTTCTGAAAAAGACCATTTTTGCAGAGAATCAAATTGTAAGATTTCTGGGGATGGAGAGCACCTGATTACATTCATCCTCATATGTCCCAGAAAGGCGTTCTGGACATTTGAAAAGAATATATGTACACTATAGATGCTACATATAGCCAGAGTATTCTTAAGAAGAAATAAAAATTTCAAATATTTTAAAATGTATTACCTACTCTTCAGCCTCTTTTAATGATCAGATTGAAAAAGCAAGCCCTATGTGCTGGTACTGGTGGACAATACCCAGTTGTGCACATCTCTTTCAACTTTTTATTCAGTGAAGTCATTTTGTGAGCTTGAAATTAACCATCGTTAGAATATTTATATCAGAACAATCTGTAAACTTGGACAATTAGTGTCTCCTTATATTCCATCCCCCAACATTTACCGGCATACCTATGCATATATTGCAAATGGCAAGAAGAAGTAAATTGTAGGTGTCCAGTGACAGGAAGGAGGTTCCATTGTGTATCTGGTAATCATGTCTTTGCTGAGATTGTAAGTGATTTGAAGAAGCCTTATTTTCTAGGGAAGAAATGATATAATTGAAGAGAAGTAAGCTGGGGAATCTAGGTAAAGTGAACAATGTGAAGTAAGATTCCTAAGCCAGAAATTTGCAAATATTTTTGAGTGAGAGTCATTAGAATAGTTGGCTTTAGTGGACAGTGCAATTAATATTCATCCTATTTATAGTAAAAACAGTGTGTGTGTGTGTGTGTGTGTGTGTGTGTGTGTGTGTGTGTGTATAATATAAATCAGACTAGTAGGGTAAAGTCTTGAATTCTAGGCTGAGACATTTAGGTAAATTAGTAGAGGGTGTGAGAACATGTAAAGCATGCAAGAATTTATAATACAAATTAAATGATCTCATCTGTACAACTATAAGAATAATTTAAATGGGCACTATATTAGAAGCTGACACCAGTTGAAAGACTGTTGTGATAATCCAGTTTTGAAGCCACATCAAGTCTTTTGTAAGTTCAGATAGTATAAAAATGCATGCAGGAAAGAAGGAAGGCAGGAAGACAAGAAGGAAGGAAATAAAAAAGTCCAACCTTGAATGTAAAGGGCCTGAACTACTAGTTCTGCTTATAGAAATCAGAGAGCACAGGTTTTGTTTTTTTTTTTCTCGATAACATCTGTCATCTTTATAAAAGTTCTTTTTAACAGAAGATCTTTAAAGTGTTTTTTTTTGTTTTTGTTTTTGTTTTTGTTTTTTAATTGAGGCAGGATTTTGCTTTGTCACCCAGGGTGCAGGGCAGTGGAGAGATCACAGCTCCCTGTAACCTTTAACTCCTGAACACAAGTGATCCTCCTGCTTCTGTCTCTAGAGTAGCTAGAACTACAGGCATGTGCCACCAGGCTTGGCTAATTTTTTCATTTTAATTTTTGTACAGATGGAGTCTCATTATGTTGTCCAGGCTGATGTCAAACTTTTGACCTCAAGTGATCTCCCCACCTCAACCTCCCAAAGTGCTGGAGTTACAAGCATGAATCACCATGTCAAGCTAAAAGTTTGATTTTTCAAGTAGAAAATATGTTGATTTATAAAATGGTCTAAAAGAAGCTTGTTACCTTGAGAGATAATATTCACCACTGATGAAAGCACATGCATGTTTATTCTTCTGGTAGAGGCAAAGAAGGACTGAGCAGAATTTTGAGCCTCTCAAATCAATCCCTCTCCTTTCTTACCTCACTAGTTTGTTTTCATTTTCTAAAATAATATATTTTGAATATCACGTTTCATTACCATTGCTCTCAAAATTCACTTACCATTTATGGATTAATCACTGTTGTTTGGTGCCGAGACCAGCTCGTTCAGGGAGACCCTAACCCAGAGGTGCTAGAGGAATTAAAGACACACACACAGAAATATAGAGGTGTGAAGTGGGAAATCAGGGGTCTCACAGCCTTCAGAGCTGAAAGCCCCAAACAGAGATTTACCCACATATTTATTAACAGCAAACCAGTCATTAGCATTGTTTCTATAGATATTAAATTAACTAAAATATCCCTTATGGGAAACGAAGGTATGGGCTGAATTAAAGGAATAGGTTGGGCTAGTTAACTGCAGCAGGAAAACGCTCTTAAGACACAGATTGCTCATGCTATTGTTTGTGGCTTAAGAATGCCTTTAAGCGGTTTTCCACCTTGGGCGGGCCAGGTGTTCCTTGCCCTCATTCCCGTAAACGCAAAACCTTCCAGCTTGGGTGGTAGGGTCATTATGAACATGTTACAGTGCTGCAGAGATTTTATTTAGGGCCAGTTTATAGCCAGATTTTGGGGGGCTTGCTCCCAACAGTTTGGTATGTTTTATACAAATCATGTGTTTTTCCAGGATCTGCAGAACTGTCTTTTCAATTTATAACATTCTGTGTTTTCTAGCAAAAACTCAGTTTCTCATATAATTGTGATATTTTTGTATTTCTATTCTCTTTTTAACATAAAATATAATATCATATAATTAAGGGCCAAAATATCACTAGACATCATCTAATTTTACCTTATTTTATATATTAAAAATATTCTGAGATGTTAGTTTACTTGTTAGGGTCACATAGCTCATTAGTGGAAATTCAACATTCTTATTTTTGTTCAGAGTTAATGATAAATCCTAGTTTATTTTTAGTTTTAAGTTCTTGATTTATGTTCCTTGTATATGTGTGCCATCTCCACTTATTTTAATGTGGATTTCAAATTGTAGAGTTTACTTTTCAACCCACATAAAGATAGACATTGAAAGTCACTATGCAGTCAGAATATAACATAATCAAAACTTTTCATTTTAAATTGACTCCAATTCTAACTACAACCTAAAATTGCAAAACATAGTCAAGCAGTGATCTCTGCCACTCATATCAGAGATCCAAATGGCCCTGCAGATGTGAAACTGTCTGTTGCTATGGGAGAACAGCTGGAATCAGTTAATGATTCAAGTCAGCATGAGCTGACACACTAGACTAGAAAGTTTCATCTCCATGGTAGAGAACTGTAGGAAAAGAAGCAGAGAGCCAGATTGTTGCAGGAATGGCCTCATGAGGGACACAGCTGTAAGCATAATTAAGCCCATCTCCCACTGACAAGTGGAATTGTTTACCCTTGTACATATGAAACTCAGTCATCAGAAGGCTAGTCTTCGATCCTATCCCCACTGTGATAGAGAACCAATTCACTAGGGACAGATATCCTAAAGAGACTAATAAAAATCACCTTTGTTTAGGAATTGCAAGAAGCTAGTATGAGAGAAACACAAGATTTTTCTTGGTGATCTTTGTTTTTCTTTCTTCTTATATGGTCAGTAGTTATTTAGGTTTTAAAAGATGAAGAATTGGAGATATATTTACCACCTTACACAGTTTTGGGTGTAATTTTTTTTTTAAAAAAGGCTAAACTAGGGAGTGTGATGTCATGATTGAATAACATGACAACAATGAGATGAGACACTTAATTAAACTAGAGTTAAACTTTAATACTAGTTTGAGTTTGGAACTCTTTATTTTAAATACAAAATCATCGTCTAACTACTACAATATATAGGAACTAGGAAATAAAGTTTATTCTTAGAATTACTTCAAATTTTTATAATTATGCCTACCAGGAGTGATTAAATGAGAGTAGGATATATATTTCCCAGAATCTTTTATTTAGCCAGGTTCTCACTAATACTTGTTAGAGAAGTAAAAGATGAAGCTATAGTTGGTGATGACATGGGAAAATTTAATTTTACTCTTCTCATCTCCTGTTCCTAGCAACACAGAGCAGTAATATAAGGGATAAACACACACTCACACACACACACACACAGCAAACAGCAAAGGTGATAGTAGTGCATTTATTCATTTAACAAATATTCACTGAACATGTACTTTGTTCCAGGCATCATTCTTCTTGGTGCTAAAAGACATAAAAATGAACAATAGACAATGTCCCTGTCCTCATTTAACACTGATGGATTACACACACACGAACAGTAAGATTATGGATGCGAAGGGAATAAATAAAGATAATAATATGGCTGTCATCAAAGTAATAACAGTCCTTGATGAATGAAAAGCTATCTTTTTATTTATAATACAGAGCCTTACAGAGTTGCATTGCCACTATCCCTACTGTCACTATCACCACCATTATTACTACTGCTATCAACAAGTTTTTCTATATGGGCAAGCCATTATGCCAAGCAATTAACATGTACTAAATTCAAACCAACCAGAAAATAACTTCATCATTTTATAGATGGAAAATTAAGGCACAGAGAAATGAAGTCATTTATCCAATGATTTGATAAAACTTAAATATTTCAAATGTGGTAGAGCTGTAAATGAAATACAAGATCGTCTAATTCCAAAGTCCATGCTCCTCTCCATTCCATTCTACTAAATTGGCAAATATGTGCTGATTTTGTAAACAAATAAATGCATGAGTACTACCTCCAAAAAGACCTATCTTTCCGAATGTGAATCAAATACTTCTCTCTCGTAAGTTAGAAAATATTGTTTTGACATCTCATAATCTCTAGATAAAAATCTCAATTTGCAACCAGCATTTGATCAGGTCCAAGATGCATACCTTTAGGGTAGTCAAGCCTGTGAAGACAGATTTTAATTATGGAATAAGCCTAAGAACTGACAGAATCTACACTTGGTTCAAAGAAACTGTCAAAGGTTCTTCCGACTCTTCTACAGAGACTCTTCAAATATATGTAAGAGTGTTCTCACTGTCCTCTCATTACTTGGGGGTATACACTTTGCAATTCTAGGCATAGTTTATCCAGAGAATGGATTAAATGGGATTGCAAATGAATAATGTTAGGTAAATAAATTAACAAATACTGAGTACAATTAACGGACTTTATCCAACTGAAGTGGCAATTCATTTTGCTCAATAAGCTTGACAAATTCATCACATTGGTGCTTCTTTCCTCATCTTTGGTAAAGATAAGACCAAAGTTGGCATTAGGGCAGATGTGAGACAATCCATCTGGGGTAATGTTCAAGCAGACTCACTGCAGAGAGAAAAAAGTGATTATGTACTTGAATGGGTAAGTTGACACGTGTAAACTAATGCAGGGCAAGAGTTAAAAAAATTCTACAAAAAGCAACAAATTTTCCAATCATCAAAATAGTTTCAGATGCAGGAAAGGCCCATTAGTAATATTGGGCTAAAGTTTGATTCTATTTTATCTATTCCACCCAGCGTGTACTTCCCTTTCACATGAATCTTATATGAATATAAACCTTTCCTTTACTGACTGTGGCCCCTTTGGCATTCTGGGTATTTCATGACTTCTCTCCATAATACTTTGAAAATCTTTACAGAGAATAAAGGTTGGAGCTGGGACATCCTCTATGTCATTTCCGTTATGAGATGCACAATCATCCTTGTCCGTAATTCTTATACTATACACAAATTCTGAGTAGATTGCAGTTACATGTCTTTCTTCACCTTTGTCATTTTTGCCTGAATCAATATTGCATGCTCCTTTTCAGGAGCTTAGTTTACTTGTATTCTGTAAGAGACCATGCATACATATAGAAATTTTATGTCTCACACAACAATATTCAGTGATAGAGCATTATCCTTAAAATAAAATACTTGATTGGATGAATGGAGGAAAGAAGATGTCTGGCAACTATATGGCCCATCCAAGGACTGTCTGTAAAATATTATTGTACTTTATTTCAAAATGATGTATAGGAAGGAAATAACTGGAGACATTTTAGTCTATTTAAATCTAGAACCTGTGATTCAGTGATGTCTATTTTTATTTCACTTTGTAAGATGTTTTAATAAAAATAAGTATAATATAGTTATATAATTATAAACACTTTAATATCTTTACAAATAGTAGTTAATTACTTATAGGCATAAAAGAAGCAATTTCTTCTTCTACTTCTCTTCTTCTTCTTCTTCTTCTTATTATTATTATTATCAAGACGTAGTCTTGCTCTGTCACCCAGGCTGGAGTGCAGTGGTGTGATCTCAGCTCACTGCAATCTCCACCTCTCGGGTTCAAGCGATTCTTCTGTTTTCAGCCTCCCAAGGAGCTGGGGCTACAGGCGCTTGCCACCACGCCCAGCTAATTTTTGTGTTTTTAACAGAGATGAGGTTTCATCATATTGGCCAGGCTGGTCTCGAACTCCTGACCTTGTGATCTGCCCATCTCGGCCTACCAAAGTGCTGGGATTACAGGCATGAGCCACTGTGCCCAGCCAAAATAAGCAATGTCTATCCTGGTAAAGTATTTTTATTCTAATAAATCAATGGAAAAGAAAACATACAGATAGACTTGTATAAGAGAAAAAAATTATACTATGTATTTGAATTCAAATATATCAAGACTGGTGACCAGTACATAAATAACAACACCTTTTTCTTAAGAACTGGAAAATATTAAAAACAAGTATGTTGGCATTGGTGTCTGACTGCTGCTTTACTTGGAAAGTGTACCTACAGAAAGTATATGTGATTTTCCAACTCAAATAGATATGGAAATTAAGAGGTAAGCTATAAAGCAGGTTAGCGAAGGTGTATAAAAAATTCCTCCATAAATTTGCATGCCAATTTTGTATATTTACAAAATAATCTCACATGTGTTAGCTTATTTGATGTGAGGAACAAATTTTTGAAGTAGCCTATGTTACCAATGAGAAAAATGCAATCTAGGGAGGCTGCAACTAGCCAGAGATGACACAAGCCATGGAAAAGTCCAGATTTGAATTTGAATTTTCTGATTTATGGCAAATGCACTTTGAGGCTTTGTTTCAACTGCCATCTCCAGTTGATTGGCAGTGATGCATGAATGCTATATACAAAGGATTTTAAGACCCTCTTTGTACTCATTGGGAAAGGGTATTGTGATTAATACAGATGTGACCATGGACTAGGAGTTTAAATGGCAGCATAAATACCATGAATTTTTTGTTGCATTTCTACATGTTTCTTTAGTTCAACTTGAAAACTATTGCAGTGAAATCTCTGAAGCAACCTCATCTAGACATATATATGCATTTCTCACATCCTTCTCTTTGCATTAATACTAATTAGGCCAATTAACTCAATTTGTCATCAATATACTTTTGTTATATTTTTACAGTTGGTAAAAAAACAATAGGTTTTTGTTTTGCATTGTTTGTTTTTAAACGTTTTTATCATTTCTGACTGTAACAAACCAGCTCGTTTGTCAGGACTCAATTTGCATCCCGCCTCTCCAATAAAGCACTTTCCTTTTTTTTCCCCTTTAAAATATTTAGTTCTCTGTCCTCTCCTTGTCTGTAACACAACGAAGTTGTCCTTCTTGCTCACAAAAGTGGTAATGTCCATGCAGATGAACACTGTTCCAGCAGTCATTCTGAAACCAGGTTCTTTCCAAAAGGTGGCTTTGCTATCTTTCAGTGATCTTGAGTCCTACACTGGATTTTCTGCATTAAATTCATTCCTGACTCCCACACATGCCAGTATGACTCTTTTTTTTTTCTTTCTTTCTTTTATTTTTTCTAGTTGAAACTTATACTCTGGGGATATCTTCTCACACCATGTATTTCAGGTGGAATTTTTTATCACAGTAACTGAGCAGCTGGGATTTTGTCCCAGTCTTGGGTGGAGATAACTCCTCCAAAGGTCTGCACCCTTTAGCCAAAGTAATTGGTTTAGAACAATAAAATATCTCACCAGGATTATTGTTCCCCCAGTAATGAAAACATGTGAGTTTAGAGATTTTTAAACTATTACGGTAAAGTTGTTTGCAGTAGGAGATGGTGAATCCAAATCAAAAAAATGTAGCGGGAGACAGAGAAAGAAAAAGATGCTGGACAACACAGAAAGAAAGATCTTTGACAACAGTGTCTGAGTCTCTGGATTCAGTCAAACTGATCTCTAACTTTTTAGTTAGATAAGAAAGTTTATTTACTTCCTTTGAGAAATTGGGTATCAAAAGCAACTATATGGGTACTTACTAAACTGTTTCCTTCTGTATTAGTACTAGTTCTTTTGGTGACCTCTACTAACTTGGTGGACTATTAATAATGACATAAATCCTGTAGAAGTGCTTGAAGCCTGACCCAACCACACTCAGTTTGAATAAATGTTATGATAATTCAAAGTCTTCTATTTAAAAAAAAATTAAAGGCTCTAAAGAGTCTTGAAGGAAATTAAAACAAAAAGAAAAAATGATTCTTTCAAGGAGCAATTGGTTAATTTCCTCAGTAACCACATGTTTCAAAAAACTGTCATGTAAAAATCAGGTTTTTGGCAAATGCTATCTCATTTAATGATTAAATATTGCTTATGTAAATATACGAAGTTAACAATTTATTCTTCTCTGGGTTTTTTTTTTTGTTTGGGATAGGGAGAAAGAGAAGAAAAGAGAATAAAAAAGTTTGAAGATCTACATTTCCAGGCAAATGTCAATTTTTTCTTAATTTGGTATTTACCAGTAAAGGTACTAGGCTCAATTTGTGTGCAAAAATTCCTGAGCCTTAAAATCTAATGAAATTTGTCCAGCTAGATTTCAGGCATCCTTGATACCCATAACTCCTTTCTTCTTTCAGATTTCTTCTTTAAAAAATGGAAATGTCGGCTGGGCGCAGTGGCTCACGCGTGTAATCCCAGCACTTTTGGAAGCTGTGATGGGTGGATCACGAGGTCAGGAGTTTGAGACCAGCTTGGCCAATATGGTGAAACCCCGTCTCTATGAAAAATACAAAAATTAGCCCAGCATGATGGCACAGAGCTGTAGTTCCAGCTACTCGGGAGGTTGAGGCAGAAGAGTCGCTTGAACCCAGGAGGCGGAGGTTGCAGTGAGCTGAGATTGTACCACTACACTCCAGCATGGGCAACAGAGGGAACTCTGTCTCAAGAAAAAAAAAACAAAAGGAAATGTCTATCCTAATTTCATGCCATCATTGTGTTTTAGAAGCATTTTAGAAGCATACAGCTTTTATTGTATCACAGGTTCACAGTTGTTGAAACGAATTTTTTCTCAGGATGCATCATATCAAACTCTCACCCATATCTGATTTAGATAAGATTTGGGAATGAGTTAAGACTTTGGGGGCTGTTGAGATGGGTGAATATATTTTGCAATACGATGATGTGATGGACAGATAAGACAGTCACCTACAAGTCAAGGAGAGAAGCCTGGAACAGATCCTTTAATTATGAGCCACAGAGCGAACCAACTGTTGACTGATAACAATTCCCAAGAATAATACAGAAAACTTTAAAAAGCAGAGTATAGTGGACTTCTGACAACAGAGGGAAAGGAGAATAACGAGAGAAGATGAAGCAAGAGGGGATCTAGATAGTGGAGGGCCTAAAAAAGATGTTAAACATTTAAGTGTTATCCTTGGTGAACTAAGAAAACATTTATAAGATTGGTGTTTTAAAAGAAACATTAAGATTTAATACTGAGTATAGGTTAGAGAAACATAAAAGCAGATATGAATTGATAAGTAGAAGACCTCTATAGTAGACCAAACAAGGTAGTACTGATTGACAGTGGAGGTGTGAGGCAGAGGAGCAGACTATAACATCCAGATATTGATAGCAATGATAACAATTGATGCAGTAGAGATCAAAGGATGGTAAAGAGGCATGTATATCTATGGAGCAAAGGAGCTCTGTTGTGCATGTATCTACCTTGATGTGCCTACAAAACAGCAGAGTGCCATTAGGCAACCAAATGATCATTTGAGTGTAAAACTCAGGAGAGGTATCAGGGCTAGAGAAAGATTTTCATGAATTGAAACATAATTATGACAATGGAAACTATTATTTAGCAAGGGTAGATGTAAAAAGAGTACTTAACTTTTTAAGAGTTCCTTTTTAAACTGTAGATTTTCAGTCTAATAATGCCTAAAGACTCGTCTTACAAATGCTTTAATTAGAATGAATAAAATACATTAAATTAAAAAACAAGCTAATTGTATTGCAATGTGTACTATAAAAATATTTTTAAGCAAATTTGCAATATAGTCAATGCATGTGCTTCTTCATTGACACATTCAATATCAAGATGTATCTGATGTTTAATTATAATCAGCCACTTAGGAGGCTGAGGCAGGGGGATTGCTTGAGCCCAGGAGTTTGAGGCTGCAGTAAGCTATGATTGCACCACTGCACTCCAGCCTGGGCAACCAAGAAGGACACTCATCTCCTAAAAAAAGTATGCCAATTTCAAATTTGGATAGAGATAAATAATATTTTGAGATTCTTGAAACAATTATAATGTGATATATCACATTGTGATTGTGGTATGTAATTATATGAAATTATCACTTATTTTATTCATGACAAATTTTCACACATTGCTAATACTAATGTATTTTGTAGCCTACATTTAAAGAAAAAGATACATTTTAACTGGAGGCTAATGGAAAGTTTTTTGTTTTGTTTGTTTTTGTTTTTGTTTTTCCCATCTGAGGTCATGGGGCTTCTGTCCACAAACACTCAATTCTATGGAACTCAGGATAGATTCTGTAAAAAATGAGATATACAGCATAGTTCTGAATTTTTCTCTGCGTAGTCTAACACGGAATAGGTAAAGGGGAAAAAAAAAAAAACACAGCAAGGGAGACATAACAAATCACTAGTGCATTAAGAGTAAAGCCAAAGGAAGACATTTTAGGAAAACAAGGGAAGAAAGTACTTTTAAGGGAAATAAAGGTCAAAATTATTGGATTGCAGCTCTGGAATTTGTAAAACACATGGATCTTGCTTTGTAATGCTCTAGGTGTATGAATTTACACTATATTATTTAAATCCTTTAAGCCTCAATTTCTTCTTGTGAAAGGATAAATTGACTTTATTAAATTTTCCAACTCTTTAATTATTCCTATAACAATGCCCTTTGAATTTTGGTTTTGAAGTTCTGCCTACTAAAGAGCTAGAGTCTAATTCCCCATATTTTGACTCTTGGGCTTGGTCATGTGATTTGCTTTGGCTAAAAAAGGAAGTTTTAAGCTTAGCCCTTAGGAGGCATGGCATATTGCTTCCTTGCTTATACCACTGCTATCACAGTTGTTGATGGAAAGAGTCCAGGTTATTGGGGTGTTGAACAAAGTATTAGACAAAACACACAAACAAAGCAAGGAAATAACGAAGCAACAAAATCAGAGATTTATTGAAAATGAAGGTACACACCACAGGGTGGAAGCGGGCCAAGCAAGTGGCTCAAGAGCTCAGTTACAGAATTTTCTGGGATATAAATACCCTCTAGAAGTTACCCATTGGTTACTTGGTGTATACCCTATGTAAATGAAGTAGTGACCAGCAATCAGTCTGATTGGTTGTATGGAGCAATCAATCAGAGGCTGAAGTGAAGTTACAAAGTTACACCCTATGCAAATGTCTGCTTGGTTGTGGAAAGTGACCAACCAGAGCCTGAAGTGAAGTTACAAAGTTATATACTCTTTTGCAAATGAAGGCTTGGCCCATGACCAGCCTGCTTGGTTGTGGGAAGGACCCAATCAGAAGTACTTTTAATTTTTCATCTGCCATACAGAAAAGAGTGGGGCATTGCAAATGGAGTAGCTTCTGGTCCTTTTTCTACTTCGGCATGGAAAGTTGGAATTTTCCTTTTGATTTAGTTCTCGAAAGTCAGCATGAATTGGCCTTTGGTTCCCTGCCTCCAGACCCTAGTCTCCTGTCTCATCATTACAATAACATACTTGGAATAACTTGCTGGAAGATGAAAGACCTGTGGGCAGAGTCAGGTCATCTCAGTTGCCCCAGCCAAGGTGAATCTAGATGTTCCAATAACTAGTGGCTCCTCTTAGACATGAAAAAGTCCAGCCAAGATTAGTGCAGCAGTATAGATAGGCTATAGCTTATTCCAGATGCTAGAGCAGTGAAAATTTATTGTTGTGTACCACGGAAGTTTTGGAGTTGTTACACAGAATTACCATGGTAATAGATAATAGATATTAATTGATACAGCCTAAAAAACAGAAATAGTAGCATTTTCTTTCTTTATAGTGTGTCATAAAAAATAGAGAAGACGGCCAGGCATGGTGGCTCATGTCTGTAATCCCAGCACTTTGGCAGGCTGAGGTGGGTGGATCACCTGAGGTCAGGAGTTTGAGAACAGCCTGGACAACACAGTGAAACCCAGTCTCTACTAAAAATACAAAAATTAGCTGGGCCCTGTGGAGGGCACCTGTAATCCCAGCTACTCTGGAAGCTGAGGCAGGAGAATTGCTTGTACCCAGGAGGTGGAGGTTGCAGTGAGCTGAGATGGCGCCATTGCATTCCAGCCTGGGAGACCAGAACAAAACTCCGTCTCAAAAAAAAAAATAAATAAATAAATAAATGAAGAAGAAGAAGAAGAAGATGAAGATAAAATATACACAGTTGATTCTTGAATAACATGGGTTTTAACCATGTGGGTCAACTTATATGTCAATTTTCTTCAGCCTCTGCTACCTCTGTGACACTAAGACATACTTCTCCTCTTCCTCCTTCTCTTAACTTACTTGATATGAAGATAATGAGAATGAAGACTTTTATGATGATCCACTTCCATTTAATGATGAGAAACTATATTTCTCTTCCTTATGAATTTCTTAATATCATTTTCTTTTCTCTGGCTTACTTTATTGCAGGAATACAATATATAATACAGATAGCATACAAAATATGTGGTAAGTGACTTTTTATGTCATTTGTAAAGCCTCTGGTCAAGAGTAGGCTCTTAGTTGTTCAGTTTTAGGGCAGTCAAAAATTATACATGGATTTTTGACTACACGGGAGGTTGTAACCCCTAACTCCTGTGTTGTTCAAAAGTCACCTGTACATTTTAGAAGAAATTGAGAAACTGTCCAGATTCAAAAGAAAGATAGGTAGATAGGTAGTTGTCATAAATGCTGTTTGGATGATAAGCAAAAGAACACTTAAATATGCTGTTATCAATCCGATGGTCTCTACTATTTTAGAGCAGTCTTAATGAAGTAGTGATAGCAAACAAGAAAAAAAAAAAGCAACCTGTTCAGAGGAGTTTTGGAATAAATAAGAGATGAAAGGAAAGCTGTATGCTAATAATAACTTGGCTAACATTTACTTAGCACTTACTATATTCCAGGTATGATACTAGATATTTTATGTACATGTCCTTTTATTTAATTCTTAAACAATGTGAATTTACCAACCTACTTTACACCTAGCATGGAATAAAAGCAGAGGTTAAAATTTTTATTTGGAGGGAACAATTTCTGTAACTTTCAAACAAAATACCTTATTTGACCTTTCTGACAAGGAAAGAGTGGTTCAGTATATTTCTCAGGAGGTATCATTTATGTAGTTGCCACTCCATCGGACGCATCTTATATTTTTCCTTGAAAGGTTTTTCAAAAAGAGGTTGTGCAGTATTGCATTTTAGCAACACTGACATGAAGCACTATAAATCTTCAAATGTTTATTTAGGCATTTGCATCCATAGCTTCAGCTACTTGGCAAAGAATCTAGCGGAGCAAAATTTTGAAGCAAAGCTGGTAAAAAGACCAAGATGCAAGCGCCAGGCAAAAGGAGCTGTGTTAGAATTTTTGCACCAAGTTTAGGCCCTATGCCTCAGTTTCATCAATCTTAAATTCAAATATTAATACTATTTCTCATGACAATGAGAATTAAGTGAAATTATACATGTGAATGCTTAATAAAGTGTCTAATACATTGATAATTATTTTTGAAGAGTAATCATGGTACCCATGATGAATAGTGTAATTGCAAATAGTTGATAAAATAAGATTAATATTTAATTTACTAATAGCGTGTATTTAGGCATTACTGTAAAAATTTTAATACAAAGAGTGGATGCACACATATGAGTTCTATGAGAAAGCCTAAATCTTTGATTCTGGTGAGGAATAATTAATTTAGAAACATGAATATAGTATTAAGACTCAGGAATAAAGGATTCTATTTCCAGATTTGTGAGTATCTTTGTGAATTCGGGTATGGCCTGTTGCTTTTGTAACCAAGATTCAATTTCCTCTTTTATAACATGAAGTAGGTAGATTCTAACTGTCTTTTATGAGAAAATATTCTGTGATTTTGGTCAACTTTGAATTTAGCATTCAGAAAGAATACCGGCCACTGTAGTCTGTACTCAGAACAGAAGAATAAGAATGAATGTATAATTTAAAGTAGTGAAGGTACCTCCCTTTGACTTTGTCAGATTATTGGCTCTTGTTTGCTTCAGACATTACCTGCTACAGAACCAAGGCAATATCAGAAATCTATGAAAGAAATAGCAGACTTTCCAAGGACTATTTCAGAGTGACCCATTCATTTCCAAGTCTTTTATAAGAAGAGAAATAAAGCATTAAAATGGACAACTTCTCCACTGGTTCTCAAAAAGGAAAACGTGGAAGCTTTAGGAAGGCCTCTGGCTTTTCTGTTCCACAGATTAAATTCCGCAAATTAACGTAGGGCCAACACAATGAGGGGGTGGTTGTGATATGGAAGCTTAAGGGCAGTGAAAGCAGCATCCCTGTAATCCAGTGCCAAAAGATCTGCACAAGGGATCCTCTTCTAGCCCTGGGCAGTTCCTGAAATGAAACCCTGACTAACTGGCAGCAAATACTTTCATATAAATGGAAGGAGTAAGCTACATGAATCCAGAAAGTTACCCTCTGTGACTGTGTCTGGTCTGGACAGGTACATTGCGCTCTCATCTATGGTCCATAGGCAACCAGCAGGCTCTTAATGTTTTCCTTGATGAATTAATTACTGATCCAAAATTCTGTGTCTTTTTTTCTTAATTACACATGTGCATGTCAACATCTGTGTGTGTATGTATGTCATAAAGATGACATTCTTTTTCACTTTAATGCATTACTCAGATATCCTACTGGTGACATTTTATTTTATTTTATATTACATTTGTAAGAAAAAGGGAGTTTACTGATAAAAATTTACCAAGTTCTGCATTTTAGACTCTACCACAAGTCCTGACTGCATTGTAAGACTGAACAGTACAGGTGCAAATGCAGATGGTTAGAAATCATGTAACAGTCAAGAAGAGAGAGGTCTTGCAATTAAGATATTATCAATAAAGTTTCATAGTCATGTTTCACTGCAAGTTTTAGCTGTGATTCTCTTTCATTTAATTGACATATTTAAAAAAATTTTCACGTTTGCTCTTTTGTAACTTGTGTGGTTATCAATTTTGTTGTTATTTTGTTTCTCTCTATCCCTCTGTTATCTCACATTTCTTCTGTTCCTAATAGTAGAAACAGACGTGCTAGGTGAACTATGAAATCTTTTGTCTCACATAAGTGGATCAAAATCTTGTCAAGTTTCAGAATCACTGCATTTAAGCACTATTTCTATGCCCAGTGCCCTTTCCCAGGCTCACATGTTTTTCACAATGCTGCTGAAACAAAATATCCTCCTGAAACTCCACTGGGGTTATTCTTGAAATATAACCATGGTGCATTGCATTGCATTACATACCTCGTTGGGTTGGTGTTTGTTTCAGTTATTTTTGTTGCGTAAAAAATTACTGTAAATTCAGTGTCATAAACAATCATTTTGTTGTGTTCAATGATTCTATGGATGCAGATTTCAGAAAGGATGCAGCAAAGATGCTGTCTTTCTATATGATGTCTGTAGACCGAGCAGGGAAAACTTAAAATCTGAGACTGACTTGACACCTGAGACAGTGAAATCATATGAAGGTTCATTCATGCACAAGTCTAATAAACTGTACTTGATGTTTTAACCTCTTAGACTTCATTGTTCTCTTCAGTAATATGGGGATAATTTTAGTACCTAATTCAGATTTCTTATAAGTTTTATATATATTTTTGTATGTGAGTAGGCAGATAGGCAGGTGCATGTGTCCCTCTACAAAATTATATGAACCAAGGAGACGAAGGTTTATTTTATTTACGTATGTAATCATAAAATGTTATGACCCATAGTAAGTGCTCCTTGCATATTTCATATGAAATAATGCAGAGAAAGTTTTTATCAAGGAGTCCCATATAAAGTAAAAGCTCAAAAATAATGTTTTTGTTTGAAAAAAAATTATTGGACTCCGTCTGGTAGAGCATAATGGTTTTGAGCACAGACACTGAAAATATACTATCTAAATTCTAATGCCAGCTCCACTATATGCAAACAGTGGGCCTGGCTTTAGTTTTCTTATATGTAAACTACAATGATTTAAAACAATAGTTCCTATTCCTTAGCATTATTGTGAGGTTTACATGCATCCATCGAGTTGATGATGTACAAACTGCTAGACCAGATTTGGAACCACTGCTAGATATCTCACAGGGAGCCCTTTGACTGCAGGTCAGGGATTTGGAAATGGGTTTCTATGGGAAAATAACTAAAGCCTGGGAATCCCGGAGACCAAGAAAAATAGGGCCGTATCAGAACCCAGTGGATTATAAGCCAGACATTTAAAATGTGTATTTTCCTATTCTCAGCACGGATTTCTCTTAAATTCTCCCTTAGTAATTTATTTAGGGAAGCCTTTTGAAGACCTGTCTCTCTCAGCTGTCAGAAATGAAAGATCTTTCAAGTATTAAAAAGGAAAATGCCCTCCACACTTCTTCTCTTGTATTCTCTTTGATTTAAGCATGTTGTGATAATCAGAAGAGAACCCCAAGAAGTGAAAACCCAAACAGAACAGAACTAAGAGTAAGTAGATCTACTACACTCCATTTGAAAATTATTTTTTAATGTTAACCTTGAAAATGCTGAATTCAATTCTTTTAAACTAGTTGAAGTTTCTTTCTAGCTTTGTACACTGAAGTCATGTCGATCACCTTCCCACCATCCCTATAAAAACAGCTTTCCATGAGTCAGTTTTGGAGGTTGAGTTTAGATAGGGACATAAAGTAATCTAATTAAACTAATTGAAAGTGATATATAAAATTTTTAACCTTCCAGAGACATTTCAATTTTAAATGAGGTAGTTTATTAAAAATAATGAATCTCTAGTTGATGAAATGTCAGGTTGTAAAATAAAAGAAAAATGAAAAAACCTAATACTTTTTGAAAGTACACCATGTACCAGGATTTTACATATAACTATTTTTAAAATATCTATTTTTACATATAACTTTTAAAAAAAAGTTACATATAAAAGTTACATATAACTATTTTAAAAATAGTTATATAAAAATAATATCTGTAAATTAATGCTTTATATAATAAGTATATAAAAGATTTTTTAAAAGTTCCCAGAAGTTCTCACATTTGACTAAGTTGCATAGCTAATATAGCAAAGAAGTTGGTATTGAAACTTCCTTTGTGCAAAGGACCACTCCAGTACCATGTAACGATAATCCTAGCACCAGTATTCTTCATTCTGAGCCCCACAATAATTGGTTGGAACAATGTCAAGTAAAAATTCGGTACATCTAAATTCATTACATGAGAATATATTTTGATTGATAAAGGCATATTATAAGTTTCACGACTATAACAAGGTGTGTAGAATTTTTAATAATGTGAATATGTTAAAACAGATGGGAAAATAGAGCCATTTTCGTTGGGTTTACATAGTAAGGCCTGTTTTGTTGACCTATTTGTCATGAATGGGTATCTTCTTATTTTAAACTTTTTTTTTTGAGGTAGGGACAAGTTGCTAACTTTCCTTCAAAGGTAATAACTACTAAATTATTTTCTTATCGCTGGAAACCTGTTGCCATTCTAATACTCTATAAATACATGACAAGATTATTGTAACAAATTAACATAGGAACATAAAACCAAATACCACATGTTCCCACCCATAATTGGGGGCTAAACATTGAGCATACACGGACTTAAAAATGGGAACGATAGACACTGAGGAGTGCTACAGTGAGGAAGGAGGGAAGTGGGTGTAGGCCAATAACCTATCTATTGGGTACTGTGCTCCCTCCTTGTTTGATGGGACCACCTGTACCCCAAACCTCAGCATCATACAATATACCCATGTAACAAACTGCACATGTGCTCCCTGAATCAGAAAGAAAGAAAGAAAGAAAGAAAGAAAGAAAGAGAAAAACAAAGAAAGAAAAAAGAAAGACTATATGAAGACATTTTTGAAGAATAGAGAATAAATAAATAAATACATGCATGGCAAGGCATGTATGGTATATTCATTCTCAAGATTTTTTGAAGACACCTTTGCATTATTGCCTTGGTTATGATGGAAATAATCTTTTGACTTATCAACATTTCTCTTTGTCTCACATGAAATCCATATATATTTCCACTGATGGCTCCCTTCAGCATCAAAAAGTGATTTCTGCAACCACAATACATTTCCACAATTCCAGTATGCAACAATCAAATACCTGGACACAATATTACATAGATAATGTGGAATGTTGGGCTTCATGTCCTCTGATAAACATTTACTTTTTGCTTGTCAGAAGCTTTCATTTTTATTCCAAATATTTTGGCATTCAGTGGTAGGAACAATTTTTGTTTGTTTGTTTGTTTGTTTTATTATTATTATACTTTAAGTTTTAGGGTACATGTGCACAATGTGCAGGTTAGTTACGTATGTATACATGTGCCATGCTGGTGTGCTGCACCCATTAACTAGTCATTTAGCATTAGGTATATCTCCTAATGCTATCCCTCCACCCTCCCCCCACCCCACAACAGTCCCCAGAGTGTGATGTTCCACTTCCTGTGTCCATGTGTTCTCATTGTTCAATTCCCATCTATGAGTGAGAACATACGGTGTTTGGTTTTCTGTCCTTGCAATAGTTTACTGAGAATGATGATTTCCAGTTTCATCCATGTCCCTAAAAAGGACATGAACTCATCCTTTTTTATGGCTGCATAGTATTCCATTGTGTATATGTGCCACATTTTCTTAATCCAGTCTATCATTGTTGGACATTTGGGTTGGTTCCAAGTCTTTGCTATTGTAAATAGTGCCGCAATAAACATACGTGTGCATGTGTCTTTATAGCAGCATGATTTATAGTCCTTTGGGTATATACCCAGTAATAGGATGGCTGGGTCAAATGGTATTTCTAGTTCTAAAGCCCTGAGGAATCGCCACACTGACTTCCACAATGGTTGAACTAGTTTACAGTCCCACCAACAGTGTAAAAGTGTTCCTATTTCTCCACATCCTCTCCAGCACCTGTTGTTTCCTGACTTTTTAATGATTGCCATTCTAACTGGTGTGAGATGGTATCTCAATGTGGTTTTGATTTGCATTTCTCTGATGGCCAGTGATGGTGAGCATTTTTTCACGTGTTTTTTGGCTGCATAAATGTCTTCTTTTGAGAAGTGTCTTTTCATGTCCTTCACCCACTTTTTGATGGGGTTGTTTGTTTTTTTCTTGTAAATTTGTTTAAGTTCATTGTAGATTCTGGATATTAGCCCTTTGTCAGATGAGTAGGTTGCGAAAATTTTCTCCCATTTTGTGGGTTGCCTGTTCACTCTGATGGTAGTTTCTTTTGCTGTGCAGAAGCTCTTTAGTTTAATTAGATCCCATTTGTCTGTTTTGGCTTTTGTTGCCATTGCTTTTGGTGTTTTAGACATGAAGTCCTTGCCCATGCCTATGTCCTGAATGGTGTTGCCTAGGTTTTCCTGTAGGGTTTTTATGGTTTTAGGTCTAACGTTTAAGTCTTTAATCCATCTTGAATTGATTTTTTTATAAGGTGTAAGGAAGGGATCCAGTTTCAGCTTTCTACATATGGCTAGCCAGTTTTCCCAGCACCATTTATTAAATAGGGAATCCTTTCCCCATTGCTTGTTTTTCTCAGGTTTGTCAAAGATCAGATAGTTGTAGATAAGCGGCGTTATTTCTGAGGGCTCTGTTCTGTTCCATTGATCTATATCTCTGTTTTGGTACCAGTACCATGCTGTTTTGGTTACTGTAGCCTTGTAGTATAGTTTGAAGTCAGGTAGCGTGATGCCTCCAGCTTTGTTCTTTTGGCTTAGGATTGACTTGGCAATGTGGGCTCTTTTTTGGTTCCATATGAACTTTAAAGTAGTTTTTTCCAATTCTATGAAGAGAGTCATTGGTAGCTTGATGGGGATGGCACTGAATCTATAAATTACCTTGGGCAGTATGGCCATTTTCACGATATTGATTCTTCCTACCCATGAGCATGGAATGTTCTTCCATTTCTTTGTATCCTCTTTTATTTCATTGAGCAGTGGTTTGTAGTTCTCCTTGAAGAGTTCCTTCACTTCCCTTGTAAGTTGGATTCCTAGGTATTTTATTTTCTTTGAAGCAATTGTGAATGGGAGTTCACTCATGATTTGGCTCTCTGTTTCTCTGTTATTGGTGTATAAGAATGCTTAAAGAAGTCTTTCTCAAGAATGTTTTGTGATTAAAAAAATATATATCCTTCAGAAAGTTTCCCTGGCTAGCAGAAGCAAAGAAAGATAGGTAATGTATTTAATAGATAAAACTACTTCATCAAATAAGACATTGTATAATGATTATCAGTATTAAAATGCCAATTTGTATATTTTCACGTATCTTTTACTCAATCAAAACAATGTGAAATTTCCTTGAAAATACTATGTTCCCAAGCTTCCAAGGTTTTTAAGAAGAGACACAGCCCTTTGTAGGGTGCAGAATTCACAGGTGACATTTTCTTCATTTGGTGTACTTGGCATTTCCTTAAAAGGAAAGCTCATTAACATTTATCAAATCTGTTTTGATATTCTATCTACCTGGTAAACTCACTTATGGACTTGTTTATGCCTGTGTTTGTAAAATTGCAACACTGTTTTCTTGATCTTTAGTATCTATCAATTATTTGAAAATCCACAGGCTGGGCAAATTTTACTAAGAAAATAGTACTGGACTCAAAATCAGATGGGATACTTCTCATTAATTTAAACAAAATATGGTAAAATACACCTTGTTCATTTGGGATATATCTCTCTTTGTGTGTTAGTGTTTAATATTATTCCAACATTCAATGAAACATTTATTTTTACCTCTTGAATAACTTATTTCATTGTATTTATTATTTCTATGTACAGGAAGGTCTTGGTTCTTTTATAAATCTGATGTAGTCTAGGTACTTTTCCCAGGCTCTATATCTTTAAATGCAAAAAATAATTATTCAGCATCATTCATATTTCAGCATCTGTGTTTATCACCTGGAATCTGTGCTTTCTGTGCCATCCCACTTTCCAAGAGACTTTCTCAAACATCTGTCTCATTTTTATTGATTTTAGAGAATCCAAGTTAGAAATCAAGAATTTTTTTTGTTGTAGTAGCTGCTAAAAGAAATAAATTTATGGCATTGCCCAGAGAAAAGAGACCTAGGCAGCTGAATTTTTCAATTTAGTTTCTTTTTTTTCAGTTTTACTTATTTGTTTTTTAACTTTCATTTGCAAACAGATTTGTTTTCATACAGTAGAGCTACCTGACTTGCCTGAAGACACATCAAATCCCAAAGTGTAGTTAGTTATTCTTCATTTACTTGTCAATACATTGGGGCCATTTTATCTGTATTGCCTATGGAAGTAAATCAGACAAAAAGTCCTAACTTCTTGGACTGAATTACCATGTTGACTGATTTATCTGATCAATTATATTAAAATAATCCAACCAGTGGAATGTCTAAAAAATATAAAGGCATGAAATAATTCTAAACCTCTGATACCTATAATAATATCCTGCTGCATTTAAAAGTTAAACTCAGACACAAAAGGAAATACAGTTTCTCAACACAAAAACATCAATTATCTAATAAATTGCATTTGTTGAAATAGCCATTTTCCTTTCAGTCGTCTGAATAGTACATCTGACAGGGGCCAATAATAAACCGCTCTGATAGTCAGCTCACATGATGATAGCTGTCTAGCAGCTGTTAACTGAGATAGTATTCTAAGTCAGAGAGAGGATGTAGTATATTTCTAGTGTGGTGTCATTAATTCCGAAAATTACCTTTAACCAACAGCACTCAAAGTACTATAATAGTATTTTAAGTTTGGCCCAAAGCGACTTTCATGTCAGCTGAGCCTAAGGTTTTCTCTTTCTGTGCATAGTGAACTGTAGCCTAACTGGATGTGTAATCGGACTGTAACCTACTCTTGGACCAAGTAGCCGAGTCTCAGCCAATCACAGAGGCCATACTTCAACTACTAACAGGCAACCAACTGTTAGTGTTCACCTAAGACAAACTAATCTGGCTGTTTCAGTACCTCACTTCCGTTTTCTATATATCGCTTTCCTTTTTCTGTTCATAAATCCTTTCTGACCACAGGACAGCCCTAGAGTTTCTGTAAACTTTTTCTGGTTTGAGTGGCTGTCTGATGTGCACATTGTTCTGTGCTCAATTAAACTCTGCTTAATACAATTTCTCTGAAGTTTTCTTTTCACAGTAACTTCTACTTTTCTTAAGTATTCATTGAAAACAGTATTCTAGAAAATAATTACTCAGTTCTTTATAATATAGACTTCTAACATTGTTTAAATTGTTATTTTGAATAACTGGAAGAGAAAAAATATTTCTCAATTTTCACTGTAATCATTTGTTTTCATGACATATAGTGATATCAATAAAAGAAACAGGGCAAGAAAAATTTAAACTTTAGACAGCAGCATAATTTTTACCTCTAAAGAAAGATTCCTTATTCCATTATTGGTATTCTGTTCTATGCCTTGAAACACATTCTGTCTGTGTGGTTTATTCAAAAGTGCATTATCATTTGAAGTGACTTTTACTTCAAGGCCACCTAAATATGCTATTATACATCAATGAAAATATCAGATAATGCATGTCTATTTCATGCAAATACTGTTTTCTGCTTAATCCTTTATGGTTTTATTTAACCACTTTTTATATGCAACGTATAGTAATGAAGTGACCTTAGTAGACCATAATTATGTTAAGAATGATTTTCTTTTTTTGTGTGTGTGTGTCTAGTTCTTTTACCTGGACAGAATAGTGTGGAATCTATGAATAACAGCTACAGAGTAAATTATTAATATATCAAAGGAGAGAGAATAAGCATTTGTTTTGCTTATCTCTTTGAATAATATTTGGGGGCACTATCTCTGTCCCATGCACTTTTTGATGACTAGACTGTATATATAATATGACATAATATTATGTACATATACATATTTTATATGTATCTGAACACTGTTCATTCCCATCACTATAGGCACAGAACTACATGTCAGTCCCATGCCTTTATCTACTTATTAGAGGTTTACCATTTACATCACGGAATTTTGTTCCGTGATGGAAAGTAAGACTATTTTTAAAAATTCACCTTGAAAATTATTTTCAAGTTAGTGTAATGATTTCGATGCTTCTCTAAAAAAAGAGACAAATATTTATTTTAAAAAAAGGAAGCATATTTTCAATTGAGTTTGGTTATGTAACTCATTTCCTGAAAACATTATAAATTGCAACATGTCCAGATAAAATGTTTAGAATGTAAATGTGAATGTTAACTTCGACCAAAGGCATAATGCACAGCAATTGAAATAGAAATAGAGTCACATGTAAAGCAAAAGAGCATATGTCTAATATATTTTATATTATGTACACATATATCTATTATACACTTGGTCTGAAAGTTAATATTACAAATATTGTAAGAATTTACATTTGTACATTTATATTATGCAACATATTTAATGATGTATATAGAGTATATGTCTATATCTAACACATTTTTTACTGCATGTAAAATATACTCTATATAACATAGAGCATTAGAAATACAGTATAATATGTATATATGTTACATTGGGACTCTATGTAAAGTATATTTATATAACAAATTGGAACTATATTGTAATACACAGTAAATATCAATATGTGTATTTTATATATTATATATTTGAACATATGTGTATATTTATATTTATATTTAAGACATATACCATAACATTATTAAGCATTATAAAAATTGTTATATCTTGTATAGATGTTTTCATAACTTATGCTTATTTATACCTTTTTGGTCAGGAATGCAAATCCTAATGTGTTTTTATGAAAATGAAAATCATGGCAATCTATTTGATGGTATACATGCTAGAAATAAATTGTACTAAAATTTTATGAAAGTCTATATAATTTGTTGAAACATTTTAAACATTTTTAATATCAAAAGTTATGTGAGTCTGTGTGTATGTATGCAAATGTACGAAAGCATATGTAAAATGGGTGTGCTAAATAATTATAGATGCATTGAAACTGGGCACAAGAGGGTATCAAACTACCACCATGAGTATAAGCCATGCAGTCATTTTACCTTGTAAATTCAAAAGACGTAATCCACGCTATCTATGTGATTGTATATTAAAAGAAACAAGACAGATTTTAGCCAATATATAAAATGAAGATATAAAAATTTTATGTGCTTGTATCTCTTCTTTAGCTGCCACGTAATTGTCTTGTAAACTGACATGCTAACTCTATTGAGTCTTTAGGTAAGACAGCAATTCTGTGGTATGGGTAGACACTCCAAGTCTTAGACAACAAAGACCTCGGGATTATTTTTAACAGATTCAAATAAAAGTGCTCCTCTCTTTGTTTTTTGTTCTGTTTTGAGTCTAGGATTTTACTTATTTTGATATATTTGAGAGAGATTGTTCCTGAATGGAAGGATATTGCTAGCTTCTGCCAGTTGGCTGCTGGCGAAGGTCTCGGACAGGAGGTAAAAACTATGAGATTCCAAGCCAACAATGAGGCAAGCCCACTTTACATAACAGGCTATCACTTGCAAACATAATTTTTGTTATATTTTTGTCATTGCTTTAGTAAAGTCTTGTCTAAATATTTCAGCATGATATTATCTAGGCTTCAGGATATTTAGGAAATGTTGATATGTTCATACTTAAGCTAAAACAGTATGAAGAATATGCACTCACTGTGAGAGTGGTAGCAGTTGTTAGAATTTAGTAGAAATCCTTCAGGAAATTCTCAGTAAAATGGGACACCATTCTGAGGCCTGACTGTATTCCCCATGTGGAGATTCTCTCCCTAGCCAAGCTTGAAGAATTGGGATTATTTTCTTGTTTGTTTCTCCCACTCCCTCCTCCTTTTCTTCTGTTTCCAGTATTCTTTTTTAAAGAAATTTCATAGATGTATTTATGGAGACATACACATAACTGTAATTGGTGTGTTTGCGTGCACGTGCATGTGTGTGTGTGCGTGTGTGTGTGAAAAAACTGCAGTAAACCATTGATTGTCATTAGTTGGAGTAATCTTCTTATCCCTGTATAGATGATTCTATAGAGATACATAAACGTGATTTTAAAATCCATCTTCTCTGGTGAAGCATAGGACCCTATCTTTGTGTTGTTGTTGTTGTTATACCAATATTTCATCTGTAACATTCTGCCTACACAGAATGAAGGAGGTAATGAAATGAATTTGTGACCCAGGTGGAAGAAATGAAATTAAAATAGAAGGAGGCTGATAAAATACATTTTGACAGAAATAGAGAAGTCTTCCTCTTTAAATGTCAAAAAATTGCATAGAATGCAGGTGTGAGCTTTGATGGATTAACATACAGATTTACACTTTACTGGAATTTTACAGATAATTTGTATATAACTGCCTAATAAAATGAAAACTGATAAATGTTTTAAAAAATACAATAATAGACTTCCATTTTTGGGAAATGGAGTAGACAATAATTTTTCATCTTTATCCCCATAAGGTATATGAAAACACCTGTAATATTATTGTAAAACTAATGGAAGAAGTCTCTGAAAGGTGGCGAGAACAAGGCAGACTGCCTAGGGACCTAAGACCCAGGAAAGGACACAGTGTGAAATTTTCAGATTTCCTTTTTGCTTCATGCACCCCAAGCTTAGAAAAAGCTGACAGTGGGTAAAGATGACAAAAGCCCCAACAGAGGCCTGTTCTTTCTAGTGAAAAAAGGATAAGGAAAGGGACACCATAGTAAGATAGAAAACGTTTATACAGTAACTGTTCTACTCCCACAAACAACATAAAAAAAATGTGGCCTGACCCAACCCAGGGTGGAAAAGGCTGAGTAGGCAGCCTGAAGCTCCATGTTGACAATCTGTAAATGTAAAGAGTTTCCTGAACCATCATGCCAGGGCGGTGTCATAGTAAACCACGTAGGGAATCAGGATCTTTCATCTCATTATTAGGTAGTAACAAGTCTCCTTCCCCCAAATATCAGTGGAGACCATATGGTGAGCCTTAACTGCTCATGATGAACACCCAGAAGTAGCAAGGTGTCCTTCCATTCTTCCTGCAGAGGTAATGTCAAAGAGGCCTAATGGAGATTCAAGACTTTCACCATCACCCAGCAGCAATGATGTCACCCAACTGGAGTCACATAGGAAGCAATAACTAGGAACTTCTACCACTCCCAGCCAGGTGAGAGAGGCCTAGAAGGAAGCCAGAAGTCTCATGACCACTCAGAAGTAACAAGAAGACCTTTTTCCCCCAAGTGTCAACTGTGGTCAAGTGAGGAACTAGAGTTTCTACCTGCACTGGTAGTAATGAGACAGCATCTCCTGTTTCCCTGCCAGACTCATACTGGTGAAACCAGCTAAAACAATACATTTAAATAAGATTCAGAATCCCATTACCTAATATCCCAATATTCCAAATGTAGAAAGAATCAATAGATGCTAACACTGAGATTATAACAATTTTAGAATTATCTGGTAAGTATTTTAAAGCAGCCACCATAAAAGCATTTCAACAAACAAATTACAAACATGCTTGGAACAAAATTTTTAATAGAAAGTTTCAGCAGAGAAACAGAAATTTTCAGAAAGATATAAAACAAAGGAAAAACAAATGCCATATTAGAATGGAAAAATAAAATTTCCAAAATAAAAACCTCAATCATGTGCTCGACAGTACCATGGAGGAGGCCTAGAGAGAGGAGAAATTGTCAAACACTGGCACATCACTGGGCCAGACAGTCTCAGAGGCCATGGAACAGAAAGGTGTCTCAAATTGAGATGGTAAAATCTTGAGGAATTCATATTCTACAGTTAAAACATAAAAGTAAGAGCAAAAGAAAAGATATGAAGTAAGTTAATACAATTAGGATAGTTTGCAGATGAGATGGAAGAAGCACACTATGAAATCCTGATTATGCAGTATTCTATGTTCTATCTTTTTAATTTTTTTCCTTTGCTGCACCAGGCTTCCTTTCTAAGCAAGATGTAAAGGTAAACAAAAAACCTTGACTGCACCTGGCAGGTATGCTTGGCTGCATCAATAACTCATTAATAAGCTGCTGAGAACTATTCTTTTTCTCTGTGTGTCTTTGCCAGACATGTGGGACAAAAAGTGTGTCACAAAGCATGTCTGATTTAAGAAAGTTGTGAATCTGAAAGTATTTAGGAAGATTTGATTTGGTCAATTTTTAGACAATGTTAATTATACTTATGCTCCATTTATTCCACATGTATCCACTATGTCTAAAAGGTTTGTGGAAGGAAGGGCAAATAAAAATTTAAAATAAGAGGCTTAATTCTGCCTGTTGAATCCAAGAGAAGGGATCCTTTTACTTGGAGTATTTATTTTAGAAATCATATAAATACTTTCCCCTCTCTTTGAAATGCATATAAATTCTTTAGAAGACTAGATAGGTTTATTGTCAGATCAATAACCCAGAGATTTCTTTCTCAAGGTCCTGGAAGCCATTTCTTTGAAATGTAAACATCAAGGGAGATCTTACCCCTATTTCACTGTTTCTGTGGGAGGGTAGGAGCCTAACTTAAGTAGGTGCCTTGCTCCGCTTTGCAAAACCTGTTATAAACATATGAGAAGTTTGTTTCTTCTCAGAATAAAGCCAATTACCTAAAATTGATGATGACTCCTGCTACCAGGAAAGTTTAGGATGATACCAAGTCCTCTTACTTGAGGGTTAGTTTTTGTTTATCTTGAAAACGTTCATGAAATAGGTTGTAACTGCTTGGTTATTTAAAAAAAGTGTGAGGTTTTTTCCTGACTTGGCAGTGTCTTAGTGGATTGCCTATGATGTACATTGCTTGTTTAATAACAAAATTGGTTTCCTTCTCTACTACCTTTGTGTAGAGGATTTCTTGATTGTTAATTGATTTTGTTTTTAATTGTGTTTTCCCAACATTAGTAACTTAGTATCTATATTTAACATGTCTTATGAATTTCCCCCTTTTCTCACAAAATACTTTCATAATTACTTGTGATTGAACACATCATATGAGTTTTTCCAGTTGTTCTATTTACTTGATTTTTGTTTATTCTCCATAACAGATTCAAATGTTCTCAAATTGTATAACATACACAATTTGCATCTCTCACTTCTAAAAAGTTAGTGATGCAACTGTAAGCTAGAATAAGGAGGACATGGCAATTTCAAATCTTTAGTCCAGCTAGTTTGAGACCAGGAATTGAAAAGTTAGAGCTCAAGGACCACATCCGTGTTCCATTTCCCCTTACAGAAAGAAAATAGTTTAACCAGGATTGCAAATATAAAAATAAATAAGCTCTCTTGAGTATTTCCAGACACATATGCAGAAGAGACACATGAAAAAAGGTTGAATGTCCTTCAATGAGCCAAAGACAGCTTGTAGACGTTATAGTATTTTCCTAAATGTTAATGTAATTTAATTTGTATGCTAATAAAGTAACCCATGAAATAAAGATAAGTGTTTCATTTTGGAAATGTTATCAGTATGGAAAGGCATTGGAAAGACACTGGCTCTCACTACAACATTCCTATTTAAATTTAACTTGATATGGAAGCACTTTAATTCCATGAGTTGTACTTCCCAATATGTAGCTGCTAATATGACAATTTTTGCATAGGTTTTAATTGATGCAGTTAAAATTATTTGGCACAAGCTGACATAATCTGTATCTCTTGAGTGATATAGTTTTTCTGAACAGAAAAAAAAAGATACAGAAATATTTACAGTGCTCCCCTCTTCTCAGCACACCAAAGAAAGAACTATTTTCATTCCTACCTTCTTATCTATGATCTCTCTCAAAGCAAACAGATTTCTGTGATGCAGAATTAAAGACTTGATTAGAAGTCTTTAATTCTAATCAGAGAGGAGGCAGATAACTAGAATGCCTTAGCAAAGAGATATAAAGTCAACGTACATGATAAAAAGACAGGGGTAATCAGGAAAGGGGAAACTCAGAAGGAGCTACCTTTCCTAGGGAATGCAGAGGAGGTTGGGTAGAGGAAGTGGTAGGGGTTAGTAAAGGAGAATGTCTTAAAAAATACAAGGCTTGAAAAAAATTACAAAGAAAAAGTATTCTTGGGATGATCTTTGGAATTTCACTTTTAATGTTGCCTGATGATTATACACAAAGAAAAAGACTCTTCTTAGAATTAGATTTTTTGTGAATGTGACATCATTTAAACTATATAGGGCTAGCTTCAATAGGTTCACAATTGAGGAGACCAGGCAGCTTCTCTGAGACAAGTAATGGT
Organism: Pan paniscus; assembly: GCF_029289425.2. Taxonomy (NCBI): domain Eukaryota; kingdom Metazoa; phylum Chordata; class Mammalia; order Primates; family Hominidae; genus Pan; species Pan paniscus. Next base: position 40,039,137 of record NC_073258.2, on the reverse strand, counting down.
CAGGCACACCTAAGGCTAATACTGTTCCCTGTTACACTAAGCTTGAAGCAAATTATTAAACTATGGGTCATGGAAATGGGTCTCTAATTATGAGTCAATGTGATCCTTGGAATAATTCTTTGATATATTAACAGTATTTCGGAAAGAATGACATTCAAATTTGCAAATTAAGAAATATGTGCTATTTGAAACTGAATGTTCCAGGCAGATAGCTAACTAAATTTATTTAGTGATGCAAAAATTAACTGGATATGAGGGAAAATTCACTGGGAAGAGGTAAAGTAGAAAATAATTTTTACTTCCTGTTTACTATGTATTAATAAATTAAACTTCATTTATATCATTATACAAGTGTGAGGCCAAATTTATTTAAGCTAATTCAAAGCTAATGCTAGATTCCATTATTGCAAAGACATTCATTTGGGTTATAAAGAACAATGTTAGGAGACATATGATTTAAAAAGCTTTGGAGCTGCTGGCATGGAAACCAGCAATAAAAAATTTGAGAAGGCAGAGATAATTAATGAGTTAGGATTCAAATAAAGTGACTTTGAATTATGGTTGGAATATGTCTCAGAAGTCACACATGGAGAGATAGGCTCAGAGACAAAAGACAATGCCAGCTTGTGAGAATTTATGATGACTGTCATAAGGGTCATTTTTGACACAAATCCATAAAGGGTGACAGTTATGCATAGGACTAGAATAAGCGCCTAATAGAATGGACAGTAACTGGAATTCATATTCTGAATTCAATACAGCAAGCCAGTGACCCAGGGAAAAGTTGTCTTTTTTTGTTCTCCAAATGGAAGAATTATTCTTGTGGGCTATCTGCTAGCAAGCCACAGAATTAAGCACTTCAGATAAAATTACATAAGGATGATGCACAGTTAGAAATAATAAATAATATAATACACAATATTTTTTGTTCTGAAGGACATCTGAATTCTAACAGTTGGTAAATTTAAACATGGGTAGGAGGAAATGGTAGATAGCTTTGTTGGTCAACAAAGAATCAGGACCAAATAATA